>NC_048582.1:49917689-50217689 GCF_013265735.2 Oncorhynchus mykiss
AGTGTCCTGTTTTACACTCTGCATGATGGTCATGCACCACTGAGTGTCCTGTTTTACACTCTGCATGATGGTCGTGCACCACTGAGTGTCCTGTTTTACACTCTGCACGATGGTCGTGCACCACTGAGTGTCCTGTTTTACACTCTGCACGATGGTCATGCACCACTGAGTGTCCTGTTTTACACTCTGTACGATGGTCGTGCACCACTGAGTGTCCTGTTTTACACTCTGCACGATGGTCATGCACCACTGAGTGTCCTGTTTTACACTCTGCATGATGGTCATGCACCACTGAGTGTCCTGTTTTACACTGCATGATGGTCGTGCACCACTGAGTGTCCTGTTTTACACTCTGCATGATGGTCATGCACCACTGAGTGTCCTGTTTTACACTCTGCACGATGGTCATGCACCAATGAGTGTCCTGTTTTACACTCTGCATGAGCATCGGCAGAGACATTATGGTGCCAGTTCTCAGTGCCATATCGTTCCTCACTGCTCTCTGACTGTTTAAATGTCTTTTAGTGTCAGTTTTTTTTTACTGTAAAGTTTATTGCTGTGGTTAATTTTAGTTTAAATAAAGTTTTATTTGAGTTGTTCTGTCTTCTTGTTCCAGAACCTACATGCAGTTTAAATAAAGTTTTAATTTGATTTGATCCAGAACCCACATGCAGGACCTGAAGGATGTGACTAACAACGTCCACTATGAGAACTACCGCAGCAGGAAGCTAGCAGCCGTCACATACAACGGAGTGGACAACAACAAGAACAAGGGACCAATGACCAAGTTAGTACTAACCAACAGTCGACCAAAGGTGTTTGTAAGTGGTTATGTTTTTAATTTCTGGATCAGTGTGGATGAAAGGAATGAGACGAGGCCCTGCACTACTGCAATCCTCTCCCCTGATCACAGGGACTAACAGTCACCCACACACACAGCCCAGAATCTGGGCTGGATCTAACAGTCTAATGAGCCTTAACTACTGCTAATTCACAGCCAAGCACAGAGAACCTCACTAAAATAATGCACCGTAAATGTCACAGTAACCACCAGCACTCGTTCTCATTAGCTAGCTATTAGCTCTCTAACGCATGGTCATCATATCAGCATGGTCATCATATCAGCATGGTCATCATATCAGCATGGTCATCATATCAGCATGGTCATCATATCAGCATGGTCATCATATCAGCATGGTCATCATATCAGCATGGTCATCATTTCAGCATGGTCATCATATCAGCATGGTCATCATATCAGCATGCTAAGTGTGTGTGTTTCTCTTTTTTTAGATTTGACACAAGTGAAGGCATGTAAGTGTCATTTCAGCTCCGTTTCTACTTCCTCTCTGTTTTCCGTCTGCCTCGTACATTCCCTGTGTTTGTATAGAGATGCTGTTCTTTATTATAGGCTGGAGGCCCCTACCAGGTCACAATATACATGAAATCATTCTACAGCATTAGCAAACTGCCCAGAAGTCTTCATTGAATACTAGTTGGTAGAATAGTCTTCCTGGAAAGTCATTTTTGTCCTATGATTAGGCTCTTGCTTTTTTTGTGAGCTTCACTTAGCAACTGTACCAATAGAGCTTTTGGCGGCTTGGCGTTCACTAACTCAGCGACGCAATGGCTTGGCTTTACTAACAGAAATTAATATTGAATTGCTCTGTCTTCCACATCCAAGGCCTTCCTCTCCCCTCCTCCAGGCATAAGTGTATGCAGGAGAGATCGTGACAGGAATTTCCACCCTGGCCCAAAGTCTGAGTTTGACTACTCTGGGCTAGAGCTGGGGTGTAAGGCCTCCAGACTGGTGGATGATATGTGTGTGCCTCAACCCTGCAGGAGTCCCCTGGCCCAGATGGAGGAGGAGAGGAGGGAGCACGTGACCAAGATGGAGAAGATGGAGATGGAAATGGAGCAGGTGTTTGAGATGAAGGTCAAGGAGAAGATCCAGAAGCTTAAAGACTCTGAGCTAGAGGTACAGGAACCTAACAGAACACCTTCACACCACTAAAACTCACTCACTCACCCCTTGTTTATTTATTAATGGAGCAATCTCACTTAAAAAAGACACCAGTTTGAATGGTTACATTTGTATGTTTTAATTAACAATGTATTCATAAAAAATAGATGCATCTAACGCACTCACTCAGACACACGAATATATCTCACACACACACACACACACACACACACTAGACTCCAGCCATGCAAATGGTGCAAACTGTCCTGTCTGCAGCTCCAGCGACGCCATGAGCAGATGAAGAAGAACCTGGAGGCCCAGCATAAGGAGCTGGAGGAGAAGAGACGCCAGCTGGAGGACGAGAAGCACAACTGGGAGGCACAGCAGAGGGTGCTGGAGCAACAGAAACTAGACGCATCCAGGTACAGCACGCTGCTACAACTCACATGAAGAAGACGGCCAACACGTACATTCCTATAGAACTATATTGCATGGAGTCAACCGTGAACAATTATTCAACCTGTTTTTTTCAGTGTCATATAATGCTGTATGTGTTTTTCTACACAAATCAAATCTAACTTTATTTGTCACATGCGCCGAATACAACAAGTGTAGACCTTACTGTGAAATGCTTACTTACAAGCCCTTAACCAACAGTGCAGTTCAAGAAGAGTAAAGAAAAGATTTACCAAATAAACTACAGTAAAAAGTAACACAATATTTTAACAATAACGAGGCTGTATACAGGGGGTACAGGTTAGAGGTCATTCGTACATGTAGGTGGGGGTAAAGCAACTATGCATAGTAGATAATAAACAGCGAGTAGCAGCAGTGTAAAAACAAAGGGGGGGGGGGGGGGGGGGGTCAATGTAAATAGTCCTGTGGCCATTTGATTAATTGTTCAGCAGTCTTATGGCTTGAGGATAGAAGCTGTTAAGGAGCCTTTTGGTCCCAGACTTGGTGCTCTGGTACCGCTTATCGTGCGGTAGCAAAGAGAACAGTCTATGACTAGGGCTTTCCTCCTCACCTCATCCTGTACCATCATAGAATATGATGGAAGGTTATTATTTTGGGAGAAACAAATGTGTCTCAAGGCTACACAGCGCAAGGGTACATAAACAAATGTGTCTCAAGGGTACACAGCGCAAGGGTACATAAACAAATGTGTCTCAAGGGTACACAGCGCAAGGGTACATAAACAAATGTGTCTCAAGGGTACACAGCGCAAGGGTACATAAACAAATGTGTCTCAAGGCTACACAGCGCAAGGGTACATAAACAAATGTGTCTCAAGGGTACACAGCGCAAGGGTACATAAACAAATGTGTCTCAAGGCTACACAGCGCAAGGGTACATAAACAAATGTGTCTCAAGGCTACACAGCGCAAGGGTACATAAACAAATGTGTCTCAAGGCTACACAGCGCAGCATATACTGCATACACAGCTCATTATAAAGAGCTCTGCCTCATAATCAATTTAGTAATCTGTCTCTCTTCCCTCTCCATCTCTTTTCTGCTCTCTCTCTCTCGCCCCTACAGAACCCTGGAAAAGAACAAAAAGAAGAAGATATTTTAAAAGTATTTCGGCAAGACCACCGTGTGACAATGTACTAGTTGCCAATTTACCAACCTGGACTGTCAGTTTGTCTGTCGACCAACAACCTGTTACTGTGTGTATGCATGGAGGAGCAGTGTGGTATGTCTGGGGGAAGTGGGTTCTACCTGGGGTCCTACATTAGACCCACTGTCACAGACATGCTCAGTCCTGGAAGGTGTCTCCTTTCTGTTCTCTCGCTCTCCTCCCCAAAGACCTTTCTTATTCTCCCTGAAATGGGCATGTTAGACTGTTGTACAATCATGTTTTTTGGTTCGCAGTTCTCAAGCACACGCAGTCCCACACGCACACAACAAAACACACAGGTATGAGCTATTTCATGATTTCAGAGACGATTTCCTTTTCTTTTTGAAACCCAGAATGCCACAAGACTTGCTTTCTTATCCTCTTTCTAGTTAGATGACCTTGGAGACAGACTGCACTGCTTTTCTCTTTCTAGATAGATGACCTTGGAGACAGACTGCACTGCTTTTCTCTTTCTAGTTAGATGACCTTGGAGACAGACTGCACTGCTTTTCTCTTTCTAGTTAGATGACCTTGGAGACAGACTGCACTGCTTTTCTCTTTCTAGTTAGATGACCTTGGAGACAGACTGCACTGCTTTTCTCTTTCTAGTTAGATGACCTTGGAGACAGACTGCACTGCTTTTCTCTTTCTAGATAGATGACCTTGGAGACAGACTGCACTGCTTTTCTCTTTCTAGATAGATGACCTTGGAGACAGACTGCACTGCTTTTCTCTTTCTAGATAGATGACCTTGGAGACAGACTGCACTGCTTTTCTCTTTCTAGATAGATGACCTTGGAGACTGCACGACTTTGTTGTAGTGTTCTATTTAACGCCAAATGACCAAACTGCGGAGTAGGAAGCTACACACCTCAGGCATTTTTCTTTTTATAACACTTTTAGTTATTTAGTTATTTAGTTATCGTTGTTATTTTTTGGCCCTCATCCAAAAATGTTATCCTCTTCCAATTCTTGTCATTTAAATCATCTAGCCATGGACCGCTGTGTATAACTTCAGTCATATTAGAAGGTTTCATTGCTGGTTATTTTGTCCTTTTTTCCCTCTCTCTCTATTATATTGGCCCTGCTACAGTAATCGTTACATTTTTCATTTTGTGTTTGTAGGCATTTCTCCATTCTGGTCTTTGAGGTTTACTGTGCATACTGAATTTCACTCCAGCTGCTACACAGTAGGCCCCCTTGACCAGGGCTGGGAAACCCTGTTTTAGAAGACGGTGGGGGAGGAAAGTTTGGTTGTTAACTCAATCGTTAACATAACCCTGATGTAGTTTACTTACAATGACCAATGACTGTAAACAGGTCTGTATTGACTGTAATAAACAACAATGGGGTTCCCTTCCCTTACATTTAACTCTGTTCATGTAATGCATCTCTTTATTTTTTATTTTTTATTTTTTTTATTGTAGTCATAATAAACTTGTGATGATACAACCCCAGTTGGTTTTATTGAAATAAGCGGAATCAAAGAAGCTTTTTGTTGAGATGGAAGTGAATTAGTGTGGTATGATGCTGCTTAGCTCGCCTTTGATTCCAGTTACAAGCCAAGAGCTGTCTTCGGCGTTATGTCCCCCACACCAAGATGCACGCTATATTTCACCAGCAGGGGGCAGTGAATAACTACTGACTCCACCATATCCCATACAACAGGGATCATCAACTACATTCAGCCACAGGCCCAATTGTTTTAGTTTTTTCTTGAGCAGGGGGTCCGGAACATAATTACAAATCATTTGCAGTCTACAAATTGACCACAAGAAGCCCAAGGAGATATTTGACATTATTTCAAACCTTTCTTACATTTTGTATACGATCACGTATCTATTATGTGTGGGAATAATTGGAACAGAATTCCACAATTTTAAATCACTTGGAGCTGATTTCCTGGTGTTTTTAGTCTTAGGTTCCAACAACGATATGTATATATTTTGTAATAATAAAATATAATGGCTCAGAACTTGGGGTGGCCAAATAAAATGACTGGGCTGTCAGTTGGGGAACCCTGCCATGCAGTCATAGGGCATATCTCAGGAGTTTACAGGCTGATTGATCAGTCTTATCACACACACTCTCTGTGCCCCGTCAACATTCTGCTCTTTAGACCTGATCATCTTGTCATGGTGTACTCCAGACCTGAATCCTCCTGAATAGACAAATGGACTCGAGAGTTCATTGAGGGAGATGGCAGATTACCTTTGACTTTTACCCACTTCAGGTGAAAGAGAGTGAAGGTAGAAGTAGGTAGGCTCTCACCTGATGTAAGTGGCAAGCAAGAATTCCTTGGTCGAGGAAATATAGTGCTTACTTAGCACATACTAATAGGCCTACAAGATAAAAATCAGTTGTGACTTGGACTAAATCTCGGGCATCTGAATAAACTTCGGAACCGTCCTGTTGGGATGGATGATTTTGAGACAAAATAATGAATCATTGGTAAGGTTTGACCTAAAATGGAGCAAGAGACAATGGTGATCTAGGAATTAGCTGATCGTAATAGTTCATCAGTAAAAGCCTGTCAATTGATATTGGGTCAACTGCAGACCGACACCCTTTGACACAGAAAGCTGTGTTGGCGTCGGTCCTTGGTGTCTGTCTGACCACATGATCCTAGCCAAGTCAAACTGGACAATGGTCAAGGTTCATTTCCTCGCTCTGTGCTCAGCACCCCTGGAGCCATGCGGTCCAGACTGAACATCCCTACTAACCAGGTTTTAGTAATGGCCATTGCACTAAGGGTACCGCCCAATTACTCCACTCAATGTCATTGGATGTAAGTTCAGTTGTGCCATAGTGCATTTTAATCACATACTGTATTGACCTGCTAGGGAGCTATGAAGAAACTGACAGATCTTCCTCAAACTTTCTATCATCTCTATTTATTGTCACCTTTGAGGTCCATTTAGTATAAGGCTCCCTAACTATTTACAGTGCCCCCATTCAGCTCTATGCCTCAGTGGAGTGGTTACTAATGCTAAACCACTCTCATCAGCAGTCTCTTGCTGCCTGGTCCATGGGAAACTGGATCCAATCTTTCTTACATAACACTACGACGCTTCAATTTATTTTCGCTGTCCACACCGCTCAGTGCTTTTCTCTAGTCTATCACCCCTGAGACCTCCTTCCTGCCAAATACTGTTCCATAGCTGGTGAAACACAGGAGGCTCTTGCTAAATGCAGTCCTCTGACTTGGCTTGCAGTGTTTGTTCTGCGAAATTGCTCATTTTGACGATGACCTTTGTTTTTGGAGCTCTGTGTGTGTGTGGTGTGCTGGAGTGGGTCCAAGCAGACAGCCTGCGGAGGGAGAAGATTTCACACTGTGGCTGTCAACGTGTTTGAGCTTTTTTCTTTGTGTGGCTTGGACAAGGCAACACAAACACACACTGTGTGACACACACGCACAGTACACACATTTTTACATATTACATTTTAGTAATTTAACAGACGCTCTTATACAGAGCGACTTACAGTTAGTGCATTAATCTTAAGATAGCTAGGTGAGACCCACATCACAGGCATAGTAGGTCATTTATTCCTCGAAGTAGTAGCTATCAGTGCTCGTGGGAGGGGGGGGTGATGTGTGGATTATTTAACCCCCTAAAGTTGATGTCTGTGCCACAGTGGAAATCTAAATAGCATTTATTTTAAATCCCCATAAAAATCTGTCAATTTCAGATAGAGATGTTTTTTTGTTGTTGCTTTGTATGCAAAAGTGCGACATCAGCCTACAGTATGTTGCACTTCCGCACCTGTGGTGAAAGGTGACCGAGCTAGAGTGGTGTTTGTCAAACCATGGGACATGCCAAAAATGTGGTCTTCTCATAAAATCGTATGTAGCGTCCGAACGGTTTGTCCTACAAACTACACTGAACAACAATATAAACACATGGAAAGTGTTGGGCCCATGTTTTATGAGCTGAAATAAAATATCCCAGAAATTGACCATACCAACAAAAGCTTATTTCTGTCAAAGGTTTGTGCACAAATTTGTTTGCATCCATGTTAGTGAGCAATTTTCATTTGCCAAGATGATCAATCCACCTGACTGGTGTGGCATATCAAGAAGCTGATTAAACAGTATGATCATTACACAGGTGCCCCTTGTGCTGGGGACAATAAAAGGCCAATTTAAAATATGCAGTTTTGTCACACAACATAATGCCACAGATGTCAATTATGAGGGAGCGTGCAATTGGCATGCTGACTGCAGAAATGTCCACTGAAGCGGTTGCCTCCAACGTAATTTTAGAGAATTTGGCAGTACGTCCAACCGATCTCACAACTGCAGACCACGTGTAACCACGCCAGCCCAGGACCTCCACATCAGGCTTCTTCACCTCGGGATCGTCTGAGACCAGCCACCCAGACGGATGATGAAACTGTGGATTTGCACAACCTGATGAATTTCTGCTCAAACTGTCAGAAACTGTCACGGGGAAGCTCATCTGCGTGCTCGTCGTCCTCACTAGGGTCTTGACCTGACTGCAGTTTGTCGTCATAACCAATTTCAGTGGGAAAATACTCACCTTCGATGACCATTGGCAAGCTGGAGAAGTATGCTCTACCCAGATGAATTGTGGTTTCGTGTGGGTGAGCGGTTTGCTGATGTCAATGTTCTGAACAGAGTGCCCCATGGTGGTGGGGTTATGGTATGGATAGGCATAAACTGCAGACAGGGAACACAATTGCATTTGACAATTTGAATGCACAGATTACTGTGTTGAGATCCCGAGGCCCATTGTCGTGCCCTTCATCCGCCACCATCACCTCAGGTCTTCCATGCCCTGCATACTCACCAGACATGTCACCCATTGAGCATGTTTGGGATGCTCTGGATCGACATGTACGACAGCGTGTTCCAGTTCCCGACAATATCCAGCAACTTCTCTTAGCCATTGAAGAGGAGTGGGACAATATTCCTCAGGCAACAATCAACAGCCTGATCAACTCTATGTGAAGGAGATGTCGCGCTGCATGAGGCAAATGGTGGTCATATCAGATACTGACTGTTTTGCTCTAGGACACCCACAGGCCTCACAATACTCGTCTGAAGGTCCCCCGGTACCATTTGAAAAAATGAATGGAAACTGTTTAGTGCCAAAAATAAGGGTTCAAATACGTCAAGATGTTTTAATGTTTCCTCATCTTTCTTATATCTATCAGATATTGGACATATACTTCAGAACAAACTTCCTTTAGACGTTTTTTTGGGGGGGGGACTATCTGTTGTTCCATGTAGGGAATATGTTATTCAATGTGTTTGGATGGGCTAGCAGAAGTAAGGCCAAAAAACATTTTTCATAAAATATTTGTATTATATTTTCGGGATACTTCAAGGGGTATTACAATTCTAAATCAAATAGCTAAATGATCATTGGTCTGATCTCCTTAAAACAATCCCATATAGCTTAGTAGACTCCCCCCGGCCCTCCAAAGGTGCTGTCCCACCTATGCACTCACACTGGTCCCTTCCAGTGCTGGTGGCTTGTCATTCAGTACAGAGGGAAGATTAGGGTTCTGCCCAAACACTAGCTGGCATGGGCAGTGACTCTGCTGTCCTAGCTTCAGGGGGAAGCTGGTTCCACCATTGAGGTGCCAGGACAGAGAAGAGCTTTGACTGGGCTGAGCGGGAGCTGCCCTCTCGTAGGTGTGGGAGGGCCAAGAGACAAGAGGTGGCAGAACGGAGGTGCTCGGGTTGGGTTGTCAGGTTTTAGCATAGCTAGAAGGTAGGGAGGGACAGTTCCTCTTGCTGCTCCGTATGCAAGAACAGTGGTCTTGTAGTGGATGCGAGATTGGAAGCCGGTGGAGTGTGTGAGAAGAGTGGGGTGACATGGGAGAACTTTGGAAGGTTGAAAACCAAGCGGGCTGCAGTGTTCTGGGTAAGTGCAAGGGTTTGATGGTACAAGCAGGGAGCCCAGAAAACACACACAGTGCACTCACTAGGTGTGCCACACTCTCGTTGTGTCACACAATAGGGTAACACAGCAGTACGTTAGTCTAACGGGCCTCTCAGTTTTGGACCCACTAAGGGATCAGGGGCCAGATTCTATTTTGTATGTGGGTCTGCACTGTTTCACCACCTGTGGTCTCTGCCACCATGGAGACGGGCCTTTTGTTAGCCAGAATCCCATTACGTCATTGGACCAGACAATGATTGTGTCTGTGTATCTTTGTGCATCTATGGCTACATTTACACAGGCATCCCAATTCTGATATTTTTTTCTGAAAAAGATCTTATGTGAAAAGATCTGATGTGATTGGTCAAAATACCTATTGGTGGGACAAAGATCAGAAATGGACTGCCTGTGTAAACAGCCTATGTGTGTACCTGTCTCCAAAGCCACTTAGTTGGTGAGTGCGTACATTTTTATTATGTTGACCCCTGCGGGAATTGAACCCACTACCTTGGCAGTGCTAGCACCAGTCTTGCCTACTAAGACAGACTTCGTATACGTGTCTGTGTCCACATGGGCAAGTTAGTTTATGTGGTGATATGATCAGAGTAATTGAGAGAAGTTGGATAGGGGCCAAGAAGAGAAAATGTTGGTTGTGATCTGGTCATGCTACAGCTCCATGCTCGACAGGTCAGAGCCTTGGCAGCCTCAGCTAGAGTGAGTCAATATTGGCAAAGAAGTGGCATGGAATAGAGCACAGGGTTACTGGTAGGGGAAACAGGATCCTCGACATGACTGTCATCACTGCGTGATAGCTACATCTTTACAGCTGTTTTTGGCTGTGACCACTTTATTATGTTATCCTTTTGTGAATTCATGCTGTTTTGGTACATCTTGTTTTGTGTTTTTTATCCATCTGTAGACATCAGACAGCTTTATTACCTGTTGGTGTTTTCTCAGTGATTACGACCTCCTCGGTATTGCCAAATAAGAACAGGGTTCAAGTAAAGGTGGAAGTGTTTTGACTTTGAGCCATGCCATGAAACACTCTGATGCTATATAAAGAGGTGTGATGGGAACAGCGCATGCATGGCTTTCCCCATCAGTACTGGTGGTGGAACCATACCGGTGTATGCTGCATGGCACTCAGACATCTTCCTGTCTACAGCTTCCAGGGGAGGCCTACATTTGCTGAATAAGGTGTGCTTAGAGCAGGGCTAGAGCAAAAGCCTGCATACACAGTTCCAAAGGGGAATTCCACTGCTTTGTTATGCTGAACCCTCACAGCATAACATCCACATTGCTTTTTATTAAGACTTCTAACATTCTAACAAAACACTAAGTGTTGTACAGCTCTGTTACATAGTTCAGAACTTGTTATACAGTTTGACAGCTTATCTGTCACCACCTTTATGTAGCCAGAGATGAAATCCAACATAATCCCCTTTTGGCTAATCTAAAATGCTAATGAGATGCTAATGAAATCAGAGGAGAAAAAAACCTGCCGTGGAGAGAACCAGAATGGTATTACTTAGCCTGGTTGTCCATTTAAACTGGCCACAATGCATCATGTTATGTAAAACTCTGACCACCTTCAGCACCTCTCTCTCATTGGTTGTTCTGTTGTCTGCATATTTCTATTTGACCAGAGAGGGAAGAAATGGGGCCTAGCTAATTTATTTCAGTTTTAGAGAGAATGAGAGAGCGAGAGAGACTGGAAGCTGTGGGCTATTTTAACCTTTGAAATACACATTTATATTCTATCCCTGCTTGCAGTGCACCCATACAGTGGGGAGAACAAGTTTGCAGGTTTTCCTACTTACAAAGCATATAGAGGTCTGTAATTTTTATCATAGATAAAAATCCAGAAAATCACATTGTACGATTTTTAAGTAATTAATTAGCATTTTATTGCATGACATAAGTATTTGATCACCTACCAACCAGTAAGAATTCCAGCTCTCACAGACTTGTTAGTTTTTCTTTAAGAAGCCCTCCTGTTTTCCACTCATTACCTGTATTAACTGCACCTGTTTGAACTCGTTACCTGTATAAAAGACACCTGTCCACACACTCAATCAAACAGACTCCAACCTCTCCACAATGGCCAAAACCAGAGAGCTGTGTAAGGACATCAGGGTTAAAATTGTAGACCTGCACAAGGCTGGGATGGGCTACAGGACAATAGGCAAGCAGCTTGGTGAGAAAGCAACAACTGTTGCCGCAATTATTAGAAAATGGAAGAAGTTCAAGATGACGGTCAATCACCCTCAGTCTGGGGCTCCATGCAAGATCTCACCTCGTGGGGCATCAATGATCATAAGGAAGGTGAGGGATCAGCCCAGAACTACACGGCAGGACCTGGTCAATGACCTGAAGAGAGCTGGGACCACAGTCTCAAAGAAAACCATTAGTAACACATTATGCCGTCATGCATTCAAATCCTGCAGCGCACGCAAGGTCCCCCTGCTCAAGCCAGCGCATGTCCTGGCCCGTCTGAAGTTTGCCAATGACCATCTGGATGATCCAGAGAGAAGGTCATGTGGTCTGATAAGACAAAAATAGAGCTTTTTGGTCTAAATTCCACTCGCCGTGTTTGGAGGAAGAAGAAGGATGAGTACAACCCCAAGAACACCATCCCAACCGTGAAGCATGGAGGTGGAAACTTCATTCTTTGGGGATGCTTTTCTGCAAAGGGAACAGGACAATTGCACCGTATTGAGGGGAGGATGGAAGCGGCCATGTATCGCGAGATCTTGGCCAACAACCTCCTTCCCTCATGTAAGAGCAATGAAGATGGGTCGTGGCTGGGTATTCCAGCATGACAATGACCCGAAACACACAGCCAGGGCAACTAAGGAGTGGCTCCGTAAAAAGCATCTCAAGGTCCTGGAGTGGCCTGGCCAGTCTCCAGACCTGAACCCAATAGAAAATCGTTGGAGGGAGCTGAAAGTCCGTATTGCCCAGCAACAGCCCCGAAACCTGAAGGATCTGGAGAAGGTCTGTATGGAGGAGTGTACCAAAATCCATGCTTCAGTGTGTGCAAACCTGGTCAAGAACTACAGAAAACGTATGATCTCTCTAATTGCAAACAAAGGTTTCTGTACCAAATATTAAGTTCTGCTTTTCTGATGTATCAAATACTTATGTCATGCAATATAATGCAAATCAATTACTTAAAAATCATACATATGATCATATGTGATTTTCTGGATTTTTGTTTTAGATTCCGTCTCTCACAGTAGAAGTGTACCTATGATAAAAAATGACAGACCTCTACATGCTTTGTAAGTAGGAAAACCTGCAAAATCGGCAGTGTATCAAATACTTGTTCTCCCCACTGTATCTGTGTATTATATTTACTGAAAATAAATTAAGTGTTGTAACACTATTTGAAATGCAAAACTGAGAACACATAGGGCCCTCTGTGACCAACATGGAGACAGGTTTGAGTATTATTTGTTGAAGTGTCTGTGTAAAAAAATATATTACACATATTGTTTTATATTATTATAGTCATCTATTACATCTTATATCTCAACTTTAGTTTTAATAATAGCTTATTTTGTAGAAGAGAAAAGATAAATATCATCATCATGCACACTTCTCCTTTTCATAAAGAGCACCTACATGTGAGTTGCTACCTTGTTTGAGTTTTTTCACCAACTCAATGAAAATAAATCCTGTGTACCACTTGTGTAACCAGAGGTGTCAAACATAAACCAATAGATCAGGAGTTTTAATAGGGTTTTGATGTGGATTAAGTGTTTTATAACCCGTTGTAATATTCCTTATAACACAAAGGGATTATATTAGTCTTCATTTTACATGTGAAAGGCTGTATTGAGAGCTCTTCTCTCTTTAGATTGTAACCATTTTAAGCATGTATTATAATGTAAAGTAGATCAATTGAGTCAGATCTGAAGTCCTCTTCAAGGACACAGTAAAACATGTGGACTGAAAAGGGGTTAGCGCCACGCCCCCCTGGTGTGATGACGAGACCAGCTGGCGTTTAACGCGAACACTGTGCTGCAGCACCAGCACGCCACCGGCTAGTTCCTCTAGGCAAGCTGACCGGTGTGGACGGTACCTGAATATTCAGCAAGGACAGGCTTCATGATAAAAATGGAGTGACAGACCGCTAAACGACTAAAGAATTGGACCTGCAGTTTTGTGCGTATTTTCTGACTATTTTAATCCCGAAAAAACAAACACACGGTACAACATACTACGGCTCATATGTCTGTCTAAATTAGTAGAACTGTCACATCTACAACTGTCTTGCATGTCTGAGCAGGAGTCAATCAATCACACTGTAGGCTACTTTTACACGTTGTACGCCTGCTGCTGTGGTGCTGCTGCCTTCGCCGCTCTGTCCGGTCTACCCGTGGTCTAGACTGTTCCAAGCCCCGGTGGATTGACCTGCCAACTGAGCCGCAGCCATGGGAGGGAATTTGGGGTGCCACCGTTCGATCCCCAAAGACCCGACGGATTTCAACAACAGCAAGCGCAAGTTTAGCGCCGCGTGTAACTTCAGCCACATCCTCGTGAACCAAGAGCGGTTGAATATCAACACGGCCACCGAGGAGGAGCTGATGACTCTACCAGGAGTGAACCGCACGGTAGCGCAGAATATCGTGGAGTACCGGAACTGCATTGCGGGGTTTAAAAAGGTAGAGGACTTGGCTCTCGTGAGCGGAGTCGGTGCCGGCAAACTGGAGATCATCAGACTGGAAATATGCGTCTCGAGCAGGACGAGTTCGTCCCAACACTCACCGTCGTCTCTGCGTAAAGACTTCGAGCCCCATCTGTCATGCACAGGTATGAACATCAACACCGCCACACCGGCGCAGTTCATGAGCATCCGTGGAATCACGGATAAAATAGCGAAGAACATAGTAGAATACCGGATGGAAAACGGTCCGTTTAAAAGCATCGAAGACTTGGTGAGGGTCAATCACATAAACTCATCTTTATTGGACAAAATTCGCTTTCAAGTGTTCGTAGAGCGTTCCAGAACACCTTCCACCAATACCAACGGGGGGTTGGCATACACTACCAAGTCTCACCCGAGCCCCACATCATTCAGTCTCCGGAGTGAAGACATGGAGCTTCCACCCGGGGGGCCGACTCTGATCACTTCTGTGCGGCCCAACGTGGAGCCTCCGTCGGGGATGCGGGACGGGAAAGCGGTGGTCAGGGTGGCTACCTGGAACCTCCAGAACTGTTCTTGTGAAAAGGCCAACAACCCGGGCGTCAAAGAGGTCGTGTGTATGACATTGCTTGAAAACGAGTAAGTATTGATCTGGACCCTACTGACAAACGGTCCACTTTATAGATGTAAATTGTCCATTATACATTGTAGATTATGTGCCAATGTATGGTGATCAAATCATTTCACTTCCACCGAATACAACAGGTGTGTGTACCTTACTGTGAAATATTTAGGCCCTTAACCAAAACGCAGTTCAGGAAATAGTTAATTTTATTTTGTCAATATTTTCTTAACACAATAACAGTAAAGAGGCTATGTACAGGTTAGTTAAGGTCATTTGTACATTGTAGGTAGGGGTAAAGGGACTGTGCATAGATATTAAACAAAGAGTAGCAGCAGTGTAAAAACGTGTTGTGGGGTGGGTGTCAATGTAACTAGTCCGAGTGGCCAGTTGATTAATTGTTCAGCAGTCTTATGGCTTGGTGGTAGGAGACTTTTGGACCTAGACTTGGCACGTCGGTACCTAGACTTGGCACGTCGGTACCTAGACTTGGCACGTCGGTACCTAGACTTGGCACGTCGGTACCTAGACTTGGCACGTCGGTACCTGGACCTAGACTTGGCACGTCGGTAGCGCTTGCCATGCGGTAGCTGAGAGAAGTCTGACTTGGATGTTCCATCTGTGCTAAAAAAAGTGGACATGCGAAACATGGCCTGTGCATGACATGACACCTGTAATCCAAATAGATTTGTTAGATAAGGGAAGTGCTTGTCACTTGTTTTGTGTCCCTGGGGGAAAACACATCTGCAGGTGGTAGAGAACAATCACACTGTTGGATTAACTAATGTAGCCTGTCTGGACACTCCTAAATGAGGTCCTGCCAGGTGAACACCTATCACAGACCAGGTAAACTGTGTTAAGGGATAGAGCAGTCTGACCCGTAGTCTCGTTAGAAAGCCAGACCCTTAACTCACCACTGTGTTCAGCTTTATTTCTAGATCGGAGACGATCAATCGTTGAGTGTTTGGTCTTCGGTGGCTTTGATTGTCCCCAAGGCTACTCACAGAGACGTTCATGAACTCTCACTCTCTCCCTCTGTGGGCAGTGGGTGTGACTTCCCCAGTGGACTCAGTGCCTTAGCACTGTGTGTGTTTAACACTGAACACAAATATTAACGCAACATATAAAGTGTTGGTTTCATGAGCTGAAATAAAAGATCAGATATTCCATATGTACAAAAATATTATCTGTCAAATGTTGTGCACAGATATGTTTACATCCCTGTTAGTGAGCATTTCTCATTTGCCAAGATAATCCATCCACCTGACAGGTGTGGCATATCAAGAAGCTGATTAAACAGCATGATCATTACACAGGTTCACCTTGTGCTGGGGACAGTAAAAGACCACTCTAAAAATTAGCAGTTTTGTCACACAACACAATGCCACTTTTTAAAGTAATTTGTGACGACAGATACATGTCTGTATTCCCAGTCATGTGAAATCCATAGATTAGGGCCTCATTTATTTATTTCAATGGACTGATTTCTGATTTCACATGAACTGTAACACAGTAAAATCAATGAAAATGTTGCATTTATATTTTTGTTCAATATAGTTCAGTGGTTGTTTTATATAATCCCCAGACCAGGACAGTGTGATGCAGCAGTGAGTCTAGAATGTCTTTCTGGGCCTCCTCATTGAGAGGTGGACACATTCCGCCTGGTGGTGTTAGGACACCGACACAAACACACACTGTGTGTTACAGACTGAAACTATCCCTGGTGTTAAGACTGAAACGCAGTGGCGGCTTCTGATTGGCTGAATACCCGCGGTGCAAGGTGGTTGCAGTTAATAACAAAGCAGCATGACAGATATGATGCCAAGCTTTCAAACTACTGCTAGTTTCTCTGAGAAGATGTGTGTGTATGAACCTATTTAACTTTTTCATGTCAAACCAAATGACCGCTGCAGCAGATGGTGACACTGTTTTGAACAGATTAGATTATACTATTATGAACGAACAACCAGTTTACGAATGAGTGCACCAGGGAGAAAGCAATAAGCATGCAGATGCAATAAGTGAAAACACATGCTCTAACTGGGGATAGCGAGCTAACATTTTACAGTGCATGATGCGCTAGCCAGTTAACTTTCATTCTGAAATAACTTCAAATTCCCGAGTTAGCCAGATATTAGATTAGGAAGCTCCCATGCCAATTTCAAGTCGAACTAGCAAGTAAGCTACCAGCTAGCTACACTGAGTGTACACAACATTAAGAACGTTTTCCTAATATTGAGTTGCACCCCCCCTTTTGCCCTCAGAACAGCCTCAATTCTTCAGGGCATGGACTCTATTGAAAGCGTTCCACATGGATGCTGGCCCTTATTGACTCTCATGCTAACCACAGTTGTATCAATTTGTCTGGATGTCCTTTGGGTGGTGGGCCATTCTTGATACACACGGGAAGCTGTTGAGTGTGTGAACCCAACTGGTGTGCCTTGGCACCTACTACCATACCCAATTCAAAGGCACCTACAAATTTTGTCTTGCCCATTCACATCAATAAGGGGTAATCGCATTCACCTGGTCTGGTCTGTCAAAGAAAGAATTCCTCAGTGTATCTATTTTTTTAAAATAAAAAGATGTTTACAATTGGTAAAAAAAACAATCACAGGTGAGGCGCCGCCCCTTGTGTGCAGGTTGCCGCTACTGAAGCTACTTCGATCAGTCAAGCATGTTATGGTAATTTTGGCACCTATAGTCAAATCTTCCGCGTGGTCCCAAATCCAGTCTCACGAGAGTACTGTCATCATGCATACAGCACATGATCCTCGTGTCTGTCACTTAATGCAAGAAAGAACACCAAATATAATACTGCCCCACCCTAGTCTCAAACAGTACAGTCTCTCTCTCACACACGCACACACACACAGTTGTGTTTTACTCACTTTGTGGGGAGACAATTGGTTCCCATTAAAAATCATTTTTTGTGACCTTAACACCAAACCCTTAAATTTATCCCTAATTCTAAACCAAAACACAACCCCTAAGCCTAAAAATAGCAAATTAGTTTGATTACTATTCTTGAGGACTTCTGGTCCCCACAAGTATAGTTAAACGTGTGTGTGTGTGTGTGTGTACACATATGTATGTAAAAGTCCTACAGGCACAGCAATCAGAGAAAACAAAGCCCTTTCCAATGATTGACCAGCTTTAGCACAGTACTTTGACCCCAGGTACTTCTCTTCCTCCTCTGTACTGTTTGTATGTGCATGTTCTTTCTAAAGCGGTGATACTTCCCCTGGCTGTCTCTCCCTCTTCCTGTGTTCTGTCAGACTATAGGTGAGTGTTATGGCTGGGGACATTGAGGCACAGGGCGGGAGGAAGGTGGAGGGAGAGGGATAATAAGGGGAGAGGAGGTGGAGGGGAATGGAGAGAAATGGAGTTGAAGGGGAGGGGTGTTGTCTGTTTGCTTAGCGCTCAGCTGTGGAGCAAAATATCACATGTTATCACATACTTGAGTTTACAATACAAGCTGGGGCGTGTTGTTTTGGCCTGCCTCCAGCTAGCACAGGGAGCGAGTTACTGGAGTTCAATGAACTCCGCTCTGCACCACACGGAATCAAAGGTCAAACCGACAGACCATTGGCCACCAGCCAGCCTGACACAGTCTTGGGGGAAAGGACCCCCCCCCCCCCCCTCCAATTATTTGTACTCAGTTGAGTACTGCCACTCCCATCCCCTGGCTGAGGGAACAAGGAAGCGGTTTCACCACGCTGACTAGCTAGCTAGCTGCGAGAGGGAAGTTACTCTTGGCGAGCAGGGAGTATGGTTATAACAGTTCAACAGTACAGGGAATGTGTAGACTGGAGCTGCTGACACACAGTTGACTAACATATCTGGAAGAAAAACAAATGAACAGCTCTATTACTGACAGACTCCAGGGATAACCTCTGTGTACTATGTTGTCTGTGAACGGTAGGAAAGGGAACGATAGGCCACTTTCTATAATGTCGGTTTTGCAAGATCAGTAGTGTGCCATGCTACGCGATATCTATTGTGCAATTGTTTAACCTTGGCTTTCACGAGCGGCAACTTCAGGGACATAGACCGACGCTAAGTGAACAAGGAAGGCTGACTAGCTAGCAGGGAGTAAGGTTAATACAGGATTTTGTCTTGTTCAGTGTTGTGTAAAACCTACTGTACTGTGGAAATAAGATTTGGATGTAAATGAGTCAAACCTGTTGAGAAACCACAGGTTAACCGTGGATGTGCAGTGCTAACGAAAACCAACCCACCTGCCACCCTAAACACATTCTCTCACCCCAGGTCAACCTCTACAGGGTTAGTGGAAAAGGGCTTCCACGGTTTAAATGGGTCTGAACTGACTTGATCTACCGAGTAAACCACTCTTGTTCTCTCCCCCCCCCCCCCCCAAAAAAAAACCTCCCCCCACCCCAAGACATATTTGACACACTCAGGACGGGCGTGGATTAGAGACCTGTTGTAATGTGTTCTAATCTTCATCATTAATGAGGTTCGCCATTAGAACCCTGACAGTATTTTTAATCTAAATAGATTCGACCAGACTGACCCGATAACAGAAACAATGTGTTCTGTGTTGATCTGCAGCTAGTTGGCTATTCCAAGGTCAATCGATCAATTTGGTAATGCAATCATCCAATGATTCCCATCACCACAGTCTCTGGACAAGATCTTCTCGACTTCTAAACAGATTACCGGTATTACAGATCAACTGGGTTTTCTCGCTTCTAATGTTGAAGAAGCATGTTCTGTATTGAGTCATTCCATTTGATTTTGAATCCCTTTTTGACTGTACCCCTTTTTTGATTTGCAGATCTTTCCATATGTATTTGCCCATGGAGAAAGTGATCAGAAAGGGATTTTTTTTGGACCTGAATGCCAAAATGTTTAGGAGATGGAGGTGCTCAAAGTTGATCCACTTTGCATACCCATACCATGAGACCTCCGTGTCTTCATCACGGTAAAAGTTAAATGGTTGCGTTTGACATCATTTTAAAGCTTACAAACAGGGTTGCCAAACTATATATATTTATATACATATATATACAGCGATAGGTTTAGGCTACTACATGATACTCTAATTTTCTGTTATTGTACAGTCAGTAAGCAGTTACACCGGAGGGCCCCGGTGGCAATAAATTAGTAAAACCAAAAGCTTACCTTGACTTGGAAGAGTTCCAGTGTTATGTTGGAAAGCGATAGCCAGCTAGCTAACATAGCATCCCTCTTTTTGAGCAGGGTGTTTCAGTAGGCTAAACTAGCTCGCTGCATTTGCTAACTACAGTGTGGCAAAAACGTATTTAGTCAGCCACCAATTGTGCAAGTTCTCCCACTTAAAAAGATGGAAGGCCTGTAATTTTCATCATTGGTACACTTCAACTATGACAGACAAAATGAGAAAAACAAATCCAGAAAATGACATTGTAGGATTTTTAATGAATTTATTTGCAAATTATGGTGGAAAATAAGTATTTGGTCACCTACAAACAAGCAAGATTTCTGGCTCTCACAGACCTGTGACTTCTTTAAGAGGCTCCTCTGTCCTCCACTCGTTACCTGTATTAATGGCACCTGTTTGAACTTGTTATCAGTATAAAAGACACCTGTCCACAACTTCAAACAGTCACACTCCAAACTCCACTATGGCCAAGACCAAAGAGCTGTCAAAGGACACCAGAAACAAAATTGTAGACCTGCACCAGGCTGGGAAGACTGAATCTGCAATAGGTAAGCAGCTTGGTTTGAAGAAATCAAATTGTGGGAGCAATTATTAGGAAATGGAAGTCATACAAGACCACTGATAATCTCCCTCGATCTGGGGCTCCACGCAAGATCTCTCCCCGTGGGGTCAAAATGATAACAAGAACGGTGAGCAAAAATCCCAGAACCACGCGGGGGAACCTAGTGAATGACCTGCAGAGAGCTGGGACCAAAGTAACAAAGCCTACCATCTGTAACACACTACGCCGCCAGGGACTCAAATCCTGCAGTGCCAGACATGTCCCCCTGCTTAAGCCAGTACATGTCCAGGCCCGTCTGAAGTTTGCTAGAGAGCATTTGGATGATCCAGAAGAAGATTGTGAGAATGTCATATGGTCAGATGAAACCAAAATAGAAAATCTCAACTCGTCATGTTTGGAGGACAAAGAATGCTGAGTTGCATCCAAAGAACACCATACCTACTGTGAAGCATGGGGGTGGAAACATCATGCTTTGCGGCTGTTTTTCTGCAAAGGGACCAGGACGACTGATCTGTGTAAAGGAAATAATGAATGGGGCCATGTATCGTGAGATTTTGAGTGAAAACCTCCTTCCATCAGCAAGGGCATTGAAGATGAAACGTGGCTGGGTCTTTCAGCATGACAATGATCCCAAACACACCGCTTGGGCAACGAAGGAGTGGCTTCGTAAGAAGCATTTCAAGGTCCTGGAGTGGCCTAGCCAGTCTCCAGATCTCAACCCCATAGAAAATCTTTGGAGGGAGTTGAAAGTCCGTGTTGCCCAGCAACAGCCCCAAAACATCACGGCTCTAGAGGAGATCTGCATGGAGGAATGGGCCAAAATACCAGCAACAGTGTGAACCTTGTGAAGACTTACAGAAAACATTTGACCTCTGTCATTGCCAACAAATGGTATATAACAAAGTATTGAGAAACCTTTGTTATTGACCAAATACTTATTTTCCACCATAATTTGCAAATAAATTCATAAAAAAATCCTGCAATGTGATTTTCTGGATTTTTTTATTCTCATTTTGTCTGTCATAGTTGAAGTCTACCTATGATGAAAATTACAGGCCTCTCATCTTTTTAAGTGGGAGAACTTGCACAATTGGTGGCTGACTAAATACTTTCTTGCCCCACTGTATCTCTCTTTTCTATTTCTCTCTTGCTTCATTTTGGAAGAAATGTATTTGTTCAACTATTGTCTTTTTCTCTCTGAGTCAACTACTCACCACATGTTACACACTGCAGTGCTAGCTAGCTGTAGCTTCTGCTTCCTGCAATCAGAATAAGAGAATGACATGTCAGTTCATGCTGCAAGAGCTCTGATAGGTTGGAGAATGTCCTCTGGAAGTTCTCACAATTACTGTAAGTCTCTGGAAAGGGGTGAGAACCGTAAGCCTCCTAGGTTTTGTATTGTAATCAATGTACCCAGAGGAGGATGGAAGCTAGCTGTCCTCCGGCTAGACCATGGTGCTACCCTACAGAGTGCTGTTGGGGCTACTGTAGACCATTGCATAATAGTGTGTTTTAATCAATTATTTGGTGACGTGATTATATTTAGTTTTATATAAAAAGGGTCACTTTTAATGCTTAAATATTCATATTATTATGAAATTCACTGAGGATGGTCCTCCCCTTCCTCCTCTGAGGAGCCTCCACTGCTTTTAACGTCAATTATCTATCTGTTTCAATGTTGCGTATGTTGTAGTTTAGACCCTATTTTACATATTCTGAGGTGTTTGTTGTTCCCACCATCTGTTTAGACACAGCATGCTCTTAAATACAGGGTGGGTGTCATTTCAATCATAGAAATATAATTCATAGAATGGACATGACCATTGAAATTTTAATTGACTAAAAATGCTCACTTCTAATTACTATCACAAAGACGCCGGACCACCCACCGTCAAATGTCAATTTAAATGTGAATATCTGTATTTCAGTAGATTTCATATGAAAGATTGATGGTATTTAAAGCAACTGATATTCCCATTCAAGTTAACATTCTCTAATGTGTGGTCTTCCAACTGTTTTTGTGCTACCATTTTGAAAGTTGAAATATCAACTTTCTCATTTTAGTACAGCCAAAACATGACACCCACCCTGTGTTCAAGAGCATGCTGTGTCTCAACTGATGGTGGGCACAACACGAACCCCTCAATGTAAAATAGGGTCTAAGCTACAACATATGCAGAGTTTGTGTTTTTAGATCATTTACATAAAAAGTTCCAAAATGTATTTTCTCTCAAGAAATATAGAATAGTTTGATAAGCCTTTTAAAGGATATCATTCTCAACCTTTTATATTTTCCAGTTATTAAGACATGGAGGTCTCGTGGTAGGGTGGGTAATGGAAAATTGGTCAACTTTTAAGACTTCTATTTCCTAATTGCTTTGGCATTCAGGTCCAAAAAGTCATTTTCTGATCTTCTCCCATGGGCATGGCACGTTTTGTTTAAAACAAAAGGGATTCTGTCAAGTGATTGAAATCAAATGGAATGACCCCATTTAGCAGGCCTGTTCTAGCTGACAGGCCCTTAACCCAGACGATAAGGGTATGATGTTGGTAAATGTGTGCATGCCTGAATGACATGGCTAAGATGGATCTCACCTACTGAAGCTCCTTTGTTAACTGTCACAACACTCACATGTCTCTCTACCAATCTATCTGTCCAGCTTTTCCAGGTATGTGTGTGTGTGTGTGAGAACACTTACAACTTCCAGCCAGCTGCAGTAGTTGAGATTTTACCTCCCCAACCCACACCTCAGTCCTGACCCAGCAGGTCTGAATTCCAAGCAGGGAGGCGGGTGTTCAGCACCCGTGGGTTGGGTGTTGTTGGCGCTGCCTACCTGCCACTAACCATGTTAATCCCTGTCATAGTGCATGATGGGAAGGTCTGCTACATCTCAGGTCTGTTCCTCCGACTCACAGAACTGCCAGAACGGAGCAGACTGACTGCCAGAACAGACATCATGACTATGTGCTGGACTCTGCTGCTATGGTAACACCCTCTGTGTATCCCAATGAAATCCAGAGCTATCAGAGAGGCACAGTTTCTCTCTCAGCCCTGTCAGCGTATTATGTGATTGTGTGTGTGTATGAGAGTGACTCGGGATTGATGCTGAGGTTGTGTGTGTTGTTGGGAAGGTTGTGCTCTGTGTGTGTGTGGCTGACGCGGAGTGTTAAGAGCACAGAGGGAGAAGGCGCTCATGTGGAAAATTCCATTAGGACAGCAGTTTGTGACCGACAGAAGGACAGACCGTGAGTGAGAGGCATTACCCAGAAAACACTGCTATTGTCAGTGCCAGTCCCTCTAACTGTAACCAGTTAGCCATTTTACACTGGAACACACTAAACTGATTCTCAATTGATCCAAAACCAGTCTACACTGATACACCATCTCACAAACCAGATTGCACTCATACACCACGATCTAGTACAGTACCCTCTGAGACAGGATTAGTCCAAGGTGACCTTGGTGCTGGAGCTCATTACTTTTAGTTTACACAATTTATAGTATGTCCTATCAGATTTACTATAAGTACAGACTTAATTTCCTTCATTGTGTATTCACAGTGTGTATGTGTAGTTTTCCTCACCTGGTAAATCATTCTAAGTGTCTGCCTGACATTGGTTATTTTCTTCATTGTAATGATGACATTGAGGGATTCCAGTTTCTCTGAGTTGCATATAGTGTGGCTCTGCTATCTCTCTGTTTCTCTGCAGCAGTGTGGATTAGAGGTCGACCGATTATGGTTTGTCAACGCAGATACCGATTTATTGGAGGACCAAAAAAAGCCGATACCGATTAATCGTCCGCTTTTATTTATGTATTTAATAATATTTTTACATTTATTTATTTGTTATAATGACAATTACAACAATACTGAATGAACACTTATTTTAACTTAATGTAATACATCAATCAAATCAATTTAGTCTCAAATAAATAATGAAACAAGTTCAATTTGGTATAAATAATGCAAAAACAAAGTGTTGGCGAAGAAAGTGCAATAAGTGCCATGTAAAAAAGCTAACGTTTAAGTTCCTTGCTCAGAACATATGAAAGCTGGTGGTTCCTTTTAACATGAGTCTTCAATATTCCCAGGTAAAAAGTTTTAGGTTGTAGTTATTATAGGAATTATATGACTATTTCTCTCTATACCATTTGTATTTTGTATACCTTTGACTATTGGATGTTCTTATAGGCACTTTGTTATTGCCAGTGTAACAATATAGCTTCCGTCCCTCTCCTCGCCCCTACCTGGACTCGAACCAGGAACACATGGACAACAGCCACACTTGAAGCATCGTTACCCATGCAGAGCAAGGAGAACAACCACTCCAAGTCTCAGAGCGAGTGATGTTTGAAACGCTATTAGCGTGCGCTAACTAGCTAGCCATTTCACATCGGTTACACCAGCCTAACCTCGGGAGTGGATAGGCTTGAAATCATAAACAGATCAATGCTTGAAGCACAGCGAAGAGCTGCTGGAAAAACGCATGAAAGTGCTGTTTGAATGAATGCGTACAAGCCTGCTGCTGCCTACCATCGCTCAGTCAGACTGCTCTATCAAATATCAAATCATAGACTTTACTATATTATAATTAACACATAGAAATACGAGCCTTTGGTCATTATGGTCAAATACAGAAACTATCATTTTGAAAATAAAACGTTTATTCTTTCAGTGAAATATGGAACCGTTCCGTATTTTATCTAACGGGAGGCATCCATAAGTCTAAATATTTCTGTTACATTGTACAACCTTCAATGTTATGTCATAATTACGTAAAATTCTGGCAAATTAGGCAGCCCAAACTGTTGCATAAACCCTGACTCCATACCAAGTGACAAATTCCCTAGTTTAATAATGCCTGCTAACATGAATTTATTTTAACTAAATATGCAGGTTTAAAAATATATACTTCTGTGTATTGTTTTTAAGAAAGGCATTGATGTTTATGGTTAGGTACAGTCGTGTAACAATTATGCTTTTTTCGCAAATGCGCTTTTGTTAAATCATCCCCTGTTGGCTGTCTTTGTTAGGAAGAAATGGTCTTCACAGTTCACAACGAGCCAGGCGGCCCAAACTGCTGCATATACCCTGACCCTGAAGAAAGGCATTGATGTTTATGGTTAGGTACACATTGGTGCAACGACAGTGCTTTTTTCACGAATCCGCTTGTTAAATCACCCGTTTGGCGAAGTAGGCTATGATTCAATGATAAGTTAATAGGTATCACATCGATTTTATGCAACGCAGGACAAGCTAGATAAACTGGTAATATCAACTATGTGTAGTTAACTAGTCATCAAATCAAATTTATTTATATAGCCCTTCGTACATCAGCTGATATCTCAAAGTGCTGTACAGAAACCCAGCCTAAAACCCCAAACAGCAAGCAATGCAGGTGTAGAAGCAAGTAGTGATTATGTTGAGATTGTTTTTTATAAGATACATTTAATGCTAGCAACCACCTTACCTTGGCTCCTTGCTGCACTCGCATAACAGGTAGTCAAGCCTGCCACGCAGTCTCCTCGTGGTTTGCAATGTAATCGGCTATAATCTGTTTCCAAAATTACCGATTTGTTATGAAAACTTGAAATCGGCCCTAATTAATCGGCCATTCCGATTAATCAGTCGACCTCTAGTGTGGATTTTTGTATGACCTTTGCTGCAAGCCCCCTCCATCCTTTTACGTGTGTGTGTGTGTGTGTGTGTGTGTGCTTGTGGTCTCTCACTTTGTACATTTGCAGTAGAGCTTTTCTTTCTGTCATTCTTTAAATTTTTTCAGTGCCTGCCTTCGTTTGTTAACCTGCCCATCCTGTCGGGCTGTGGGGAGGATTTGAGGAGTTTGAACAGGCTATCATGTCTCACACACACACTCTCCTGTATGGTCACATCAGGCCCTTTCCCTGCACTGCGGCCAGGTCACCTGTGGTCAGTGCAAGGGAGGCAGTGGAGCCTCTGTGTGATCACACCTACAGTGGGGAAGGGGTGTCGTCACCCTCCTACAGAGCTCTGGCTCCAGACCTGTTTCTATTCACAATCACTGATTCCACACTTCCTGTTTTGATAAGAGACCACAAACATCTATCTCTCACAATCTATTATGAAATAATTTGTGTGTTAGGGCCGGGTGGAAAACGATTGTGGTGGGTAAACAAAAGCATCAAACCATTTTGAAGATGGCCACAAAAGCATCTATTTGTAGGATAAAATAAATGCTTCTGAAGTGCTGGATTTGGAGTGTTACTTTTTGCGAATGGGTCCATTGTACATTGTAGTAATTTGTCTCCGTTTACTATCAGTCTATATACGACTGTGAAATAGTCTCATCCCTGGGTGGGGACTCTTGTCTGTTATCAGCTTAGTCTCATCTGTCGTCTGTCTTTTTACGCTCTTCATTTCATTCCCTCCCTCCTCTTTATGGACGAGGTGCTCCAGTGAACCTCCTCCACCCAATCATTCCCGCACAGAGCAGACCGGGAGGCTAATGTTCACATGTGCATTGTTACCATTGATATTAGCAGATGCTCTTATGCTGCGTGGCATAAAGGGTCAAAGTTCGAACAGACTCAGCAGCCGTGTTGCGTAATGTCCTGTAATAACCGCTGGGAAACCACCGACCTACTGAGACGCGTTGGGAGTAGAGGGAGGCAGGGCACTGATCCTGCTATTCCCAAGGTCACCAGTCTACTTCTCCGTTCACATCCACGGTGACTGAGCTGTATGCTGGAATTAGAATCAATCTAGGTGTCCTGTCTGCTGATACATATTCATGTACGAGACCCCAGGTCACCATATCCTAGCTCAAGACCAAAAAATGGAAAAGTAGGCCTCAAAAAAAGTAGACTAAAATCATTTACAATCACAATTTAAAATGCAACGGTTGCTTAGCGTATTGAAAGGATTACTTGAGGACAATGCGGAGCATCGCTTGGAGAGAAGCTGCCAGCCTGCACGCATTTCTCAGTAATGTCTGCGGTTTGATCGCGGGGGAGGCACTAGTAATGTCTGCGGTTTGATCGCGGGGGAGGCACTAGTAATGTCTGCGGTTTGATCGCGGGGGAGGCACTAGTAATGTCTGCGGTTTGATCGCGGGGGAGGCACTAGTAATGTCTGCGGTTTGATCGAGGGGGAGGCACTAGTAATGTCTGCGGTTTGATCGCGGGGGAGGCACTAGTAATGTCTGCGGTTTTCGGTTTGGCTACTTGTTTCAACTGTATTAGTCTATAAATAAGTCTCTTTGCCAAAATTAGTCTTCTCTCTCCCATGTCTTATTCGACTAGTTGTTCAGAAACGTTTGCGTGCCTACATTTTACTCCCTCCTCTATGTTTAATGTAACACACAAACATTAATTATTCACTTTGGTTGCCAATCCTGACGGGAAGTTTGTTCTATAGAAATGATTTGACTCTGTGTGCCACAGAAAGTGGAGATTTTCGGCACCACCTGTCAGTTGTTTAGGCCGTGAGCCAATTGCTTTGAATTTGATGTCGGCATTTGAACTCGGCCTTGTAAACCTACTAGCCTAACGGCAAACTGTTTTATGCAGCTTCATCTAAAGTCAATTTAATTGACCTTGCCAAAATTATAAAATTACTCCTGTCTATACAAAAAACACTACACCAGAGAGCATGATTTAGGCCACAGAGGATCATTAGCTTCTTTAAAAAATGGCTATCGATTGTATGAAAATCGCAAGGCCAGGGCATAATCTCGATTCGGGGTAGTGTGCAATTTGCGCAGCATTTCAAATGGCTGATTTGTTGATTTGCGGCTGTCAGGCTTATTTAAGATGCTTTCACTATCGCAACATTTCAAAATACAATCTCTAGAAAAACAAAGGAGACCAAGAAGTAACTCAAACCTGTCTCTTTCTTTAGGCTATCAAAATCTTAAATCTTAAATCCCAGTTGGCTACTGTTTGTTCAATAGCTTATTTTATTGTCACTTGTTCTCAACTGGCCGACCAGGTTAAATAAAGGTGAAATATCCCCGGTGAGTGCACCTATTCACGGTCTTCATTGGGTGAGTCCTTTCTCTTGAATTTTTTTATTTTTTTTGGTGACAATTTCCTCCAGGTTAAACGTCATAGCCTACAGTATGTGTCTCCTCTTTTTATAGGCCTCGATTAGATTGATTGCATTCTAGACAAGGCCGTTTTTCTATTTATCCCAGTTTGTCAGTGTCAGCAGAGCAGCCTACCCTGTCATTATTTGTGGTATTATAGATTCTGCTGGATTCACATACATTTATTGTGTCTGACTTCATAACTGTTATCCCAACAGGTTTTATTCATTCATGGAGTACATGTGGGCCACAGCAACCTCATTTAGCTGCCTCCTTTTTAGTGGGTTGGGGTTTATCACCAAGCCCATGGAGAGAGCCTCATCACAATAGGCATAAAATACACTAGTCTACATGTTTTTTAGCCTGGAGAAAAGTCTCGTTTTTCACTGCCTTAGATTTAATGATCTAATTAAAGTTAATCAGCCTTGATCAATACTGTGGACAGAGGGCCATAAAACACTGTACTTGGTTGCTATGGTGACCGAGGATGTGCAGTGCAGTTATGCGTGAGGAGACATATCCACACAGGGGGAGGTGTGTGTGTGTGTAATCCCATCTGTGAAATAGGCCAAAGTGTTTGTACCTCTTCTGTTACAACTGTAGTCCATAGTGTAACCTCTCTGTTGAAGTTACCTTTTTACATTAAAAAAAATGCTATTACCAAATTAGGTTTCTCTGGGGTTATTTTAAAAACAAGTCTGAGTCAGTGAACCAATGAGGAATATTTTGTTTGCTCATTTAGTTAATAGCCAGCAGTTGTGTGTGAATCTGAGTGTGTTAGGGGGAGTTGAGAACAGTGTGTGTGTGCAGCAGGATGGAGCAAAAGGAGGACCAGGACGGGGGAGAGAAAATAGTGCTTATGCTTTGCCATTTTGTTTTATCACGCTGACTAGTAGGCTGGAAAAACAATTCGAAAGTAAACAGATTAATGTTTATGGGCTCGTAAAGTAGGTTCCACCCCATCTCTGCACCAATGTGTTTGTATGTACAATCTCCTGGGCTTGCAGTCCAAAGTCTACTCTTCCCCCTCTCTGCTTTTCTCTGCATAATAAATGTTGTATGCATCCGAAATGGCACCCTATTTCCTAGTGCACTACTTTGGATGAGAGCCGCTGTGTATAGTGCACTATGCAGGGACAATAGTATTCCATTTAAGACACAGGGAAAAGACTGAGTCGTGTTATGTGTTGTAGAATCAGGAGGATCCTGGATGTGTAGGGAGGCCCTCTGTGTTAATAATGCAGTGGCCTCCTCTATTACCAGAACTGGTGTGTGTATATACTACCCTATCATATGGCTAATAACACAAAAGTCAGCTTCGATAACAGAGACTATTCTCTGTTTTGTTGATGCATTCGTGTGTCTCTCTCTCTCTCCAGCATCAAGTTACTGGCAGTACAAGACCTGGTAGATCGGGAAGCCCTTGACAAGGTACAGTGTAGCAATCCCTTTCTTCACCTACTAGAACAAATAACTTATTGATTTGGGGAGCAAAGTTCTGTGTACCGATTAGTCCACCAGTACAGAATCTTTATGTTCGTGATAATTATGAGAGGCTCTTGTCATTTAAAAACATGTAGAGAACCTCCATTGTTCTCTCTCTCACCCACCCACTTAACCTTCTGTACTTTCTCAATTATGCACAATTCTTTCTCGCTCTCTATCTCCTGCTTTTTCTCCTATCTCTTGCGCTCTGCCCCTCGCTCTCTTGCGCTCTGCCCCTCGCTCTCTTGCGCTCTGCCCCTCGCTCTCTTGCGCTCTGCCCCTCGCTCTCTTGCGCTCTGCCCCTCGCTCTCTTGCGCTCTGCCCCTCGCTCTCTTGCGCTCTGCCCCTCGCTCTCTTGCGCTCTGCCCCTCGCTCTCTTGCGCTCTGCCCCTCGCTCTCTTGCGCTCTGCCCCTCGCTCTCTTGCGCTCTGCCCCTCGCTCTCTTGCGCTCTGCCCCTCGCTCTCTTGCGCTCTGCCCCTCGCTCTCTTCTGCTCTGCCCCTCGCTCTCTTGCGCTCTGCCCCTCGCTCTCTTGCGCTCTGCCCCTCTCGCTCTCTTGCGCTCTGCCCCTCTCGCTCTCTTGCGCTCTGCCCCTCTCGCTCTCTTGCGCTCTGCCCCTCTCGCTCTCTTGCGCTCTGCCCCTCTCGCTCTCTTGCGCTCTGCCCCTCTCGCTCTCTTGCGCTCTGCCCCTCTCGCTCTCTTGCGCTCTGCCCCTCTCGCTCTCTTGCGCTCTGCCCCTCTCGCTCTCTTGCGCTCTGCCCCTCTCGCTCTCTTGCGCTCTGCCTCTCGCTCTCTTTTGAGCTCTGCCCCTCTGGCTCTCTTTTGAGCTCTGCCCCTCTGGCTCTCTTTTGAGCTCTGCCCCTCTCGCTCTCTTTTGAGCTCTGCCCCTCTCGCTCTCTTTTGAGCTCTGCCCCTCTCGCTCTCTCTTGCGCTCTGTCCCTCTCTCTTGCGCTCTGTCCCTCTCTCTCTCTTGCGCTCTGTCCCTCTCTCTCTCTTGCGCTCTGCCCCTCTCTCGCTCTTGCGCTCTGCCCCTCGCTCTCTTGCGCTCTGCCCCTCGCTCTCTTGCGCTCTGCCCCTCGCTCTCTTGCGCTCTGCCCCTCGCTCTCTTGCGCTCTGCCCCTCGCTCTCTTCTGCTCTGCCCCTCGCTCTCTTGCGCTCTGCCCCTCGCTCTCTTGCGCTCTGCCCCTCTCGCTCTCTTGCGCTCTGCCCCTCTCGCTCTCTTGCGCTCTGCCCCTCTCGCTCTCTTGCGCTCTGCCCCTCTCGCTCTCTTGCGCTCTGCCCCTCTCGCTCTCTTGCGCTCTGCCCCTCTCGCTCTCTTGCGCTCTGCCCCTCTCGCTCTCTTGCGCTCTGCCCCTCTGGCTCTCTTTTGAGCTCTGCCCCTCTGGCTCTCTTTTGAGCTCTGCCCCTCTGGCTCTCTTTTGAGCTCTGCCCCTCTCGCTCTCTTTTGAGCTCTGCCCCTCTCGCTCTCTTGCGCTCTGCCCCTCTCGCTCTCTTGCGCTCTGCCCCTCTCGCTCTCTTGCGCTCTGCCCCTCTCGCTCTCTTGCGCTCTGCCCCTCTCGCTCTCTTGCGCTCTGCCCCTCTCGCTCTCTTGCGCTCTGCCCCTCTCGCTCTCTTGCGCTCTGCCCCTCTCGCTCTCTTGCGCTCTGCCCCTCTCGCTCTCTTGCGCTCTGCCCCTCTCGCTCTCTTGCGCTCTGCCCCTCTCGCTCTCTTGCGCTCTGCCCCTCTCGCTCTCTTGCGCTCTGCCTCTCGCTCTCTTTTGAGCTCTGCCCCTCTGGCTCTCTTTTGAGCTCTGCCCCTCTGGCTCTCTTTTGAGCTCTGCCCCTCTCGCTCTCTTTTGAGCTCTGCCCCTCTCGCTCTCTTTTGAGCTCTGCCCCTCTCGCTCTCTCTTGCGCTCTGTCCCTCTCTCTTGCGCTCTGTCCCTCTCTCTTGCGCTCTGTCCCTCTCTCTCTCTTGCGCTCTGTCCCTCTCTCTCTCTTGCGCTCTGCCCCTCTCTCTCTCTTGCGCTCTGCCCCTCTCTCGCTCTTGCGCTCTGCCCCTCTCGCTCTTGCGCTCTGCCCCTCTCTCTCTCTTGCGCTCTGCCCCTCTCTCTCTCTTGCGCTCTGCCCCTCTCTCTCTCTTGCGCTCTGCCCCTCTCTCTCTCTCTTGCGCTCTGCCCCTCTCTTGCGCTCTGCCCCTCTCGCTCTCTCTCTTGCGCTCTGCCCCTCTCGCTCTCTCTCTTGCGCTCTGCCCCTCTCGCTCTCTCTCTTGCGCTCTGCCTCTCTCTCTCTTGCGCTCTGCCCCTCTCTCTCTTGCGCTCTGCCCCTCTCTCTCTTGCGCTCTGCCCCTCTCTCTCTTGCGCTCTGCCTCTCTCTCTCTCTCTTGCGCTCTGCCTCTCTCTCTCTCTTGCGCTCTGCCTCTCTCTCTCTCTTGCGCTCTGCCTCTCTCTCTCGCGCTCTGCCCCTCTCTCTCTCTTGCGCTCTGCCCCTCTCTCTCTCTTGCGCTCTGCCCCTCTCTCTCTCTTGCGCTCTGCCCCTCTCTCTCTCTTGCGCTCTGCCCCTCTCTCTCTTGCGCTCTGCCCCTCTCTCTCTCTTGCGCTCTGCCCCTCTCTCTCTCTTGCGCTCTGCCCCTCTCTCTCTCTTGCTCTCTGCCCCTCTCTCTCTCTTGCGCTCTGCCCCTCTCTCTCTCTTGCGCTCTGCCCCTCTCTCTCTCTTGCGCTCTGCCCCTCTCTCTCTCTTGCGCTCTGCCCCTCTCTCTCTTGCGCTCTGCCCCTCTCGCTCTCGCTCTTGCGCTCTGCCCCTCTCGCTCTCGCTCTTGCGCTCTGCCCCTCTCTCTCTCTTGCGCTCTGCCCCTCTCTCGCTCTTGCGCTCTGCCCCTCTCTCGCTCTTGCGCTCTGCCCCTCTCGCTCTTGCGCTCTGCCCCTCTCTCTCTCTTGCGCTCTGCCCCTCTCTCTCTCTTGCGCTCTGCCCCTCTCTCTCTCTTGCGCTCTGCCCCTCTCTCTCTCTTGCGCTCTGCCCCTCTCTCTCTCTTGCGCTCTGCCCCTCTCTCTCTCTTGCGCTCTGCCCCTCTCGCTCTCTCTCTTGCGCTCTGCCCCTCTCGCTCTCTCTCTTGCGCTCTGCCCCTCTCTCTCTCTCTTGCGCTCTGCCCCTCTCTCTCTCTCTTGCGCTCTGCCCCTCTCTCTCTCTTGCGCTCTGCCCCTCTCTCTCTCTTGCGCTCTGCCCCTCTCTCTCTCTTGTGCTCTGCCCCTCTCTCTCTCTTGCGCTCTGCCCCTCTCTCTCTCTTGCGCTCTGCCCCGCTCTCTCTCTTGCGCTCTGCCCCTCTCGCTCTCTCTCTTGCGCTCTGCCCCTCTCGCTCTCTCTCTTGCGCTCTGCCTCTCTCTCTCTCTTGCGCTCTGCCTCTCTCTCTCTCTTGCGCTCTGCCTCTCTCTCTCTCTTGCGCTCTGCCTCTCTCTCTCTTGCGCTCTGCCCCTCTCTCTCTCTTGCGCTCTGCCCCTCTCTCTCTCTTGCGCTCTGCCCCTCTCTCTCTCTTGCGCTCTGCCCCTCTCTCTCTCTTGCGCTCTGCCCCTCTCTCTCTCTTGCGCTCTGCCCCTCTCTCTCTCTTGCGCTCTGCCCCTCTCTCTCTCTTGCGCTCTGCCCCTCTCTCTCTCTTGCGCTCTGCCCCTCTCTCTCTCGCTCTTGCGCGCTCTGCCCCTCTCTCTCGCTCTTGCGCGCTCTGCCCCTCTCTCTCTCGCTCTTGCGTGCTCTGCCCCTCTCTCTCGCTCTTGCGCGCTCTGCCCCTCTCTCTCGCTTGCGCTCTGCCACTCTCTCTCTCTTGCGCTCTGCCCCTCTCGCTCTCTCTCTTGCGCTCTGCCCCTCTCGCTCTCTCTTGCGCTCTGCCCCTCTCTCTCTCTCTTGCGCTCTGCCCCTCTCTCTCTCTCTTGCGCTCTGCCCCTCTCTCTCTCTTGCGCTCTGCCCCTCTCTCTCTCTTGCGCTCTGCCCCTCTCTCTCTCTTGCGCTCTGCCCCTCTCTCTCTTGCGCTCTGCCCCTCTCTCTCTCTTGCGCTCTGCCCCTCTCGCTCTCGCTCTTGCGCTCTGCCCCTCTCGCTCTCGCTCTTGCGCTCTGCCCCTCTCGCTCTCGCTCTTGCGCTCTGCCCCTCTCGCGCTCTGCCCCTCTCGCTCTCTTGCGCTCTGCCCCTCTCGCTCTCTCTCTTGCGCTCTGCCCCTCTCGCTCTCTCTCTTGCGCTCTGCCCCTCTCGCTCTCTTTCTTGCGCTCTGCCCCTCTCGCTCTCTCTCTTGCGCTCTGCCCCTCTCGCTCTCTCTCTTGCGCTCTGCCCCTCTCGCTCTCTTGCGCTCTGCCCCTCTCGCTCTCTTGCGCTCTGCCCCTCTCTCTCTCTCTCTTGCGCTCTGCCCCTCTCGCTCTCTCTCTTGCGCTCTGCCCCTCTCGCTCTCTCTCTTGCGCTCTGCCCCTCTCTCTCTCTCTTGCGCTCTGCCCCTCTCTCTCTCTCTTGCGCTCTGCCCCTCTCTCTCTCTCTTGCGCTCTGCCCCTCTCTCTCTCTCTTGCGCTCTGCCCCTCTCTCTCTCTCTTGCGCTCTGCCCCTCTCTCTCTCTTGCGCTCTGCCCCTCTCTCTCTCTTGCGCTCTGCCCCTCTCTCTCTCTTGCGCTCTGCCCCTCTCTCTCTCTTGCGCTCTGCCCCTCTCTCTCTCTTGCGCTCTGCCCCCCTCTCTCTCTTGCGCTCTGCCCCTCTCTCTCTTGCGCTCTGCCCCTCGCTCTCTCTTGCGCTCTGCCCCTCGCTCTCTCTTGCGCTCTGCCCCTCGCTCTCTCTTGCGCTCTGCCCCTCTCTCTCTCTTGCGCTCTGCCCCTCTCTCTCTCTCTTGCGCTCTGCCCCTCTCTCTCTCTCTTGCGCTCTGCCCCTCTCTCTCTCTCTTGCGCTCTGCCCCTCTCTCTCTCTTGCGCTCTGCCCCTCTCTCTCTCTTGCGCTCTGCCCCTCTCTCTCTCTTGCGCTCTGCCCCTCTCTCTCTCTTGCGCTCTGCCCCTCTCTCTCTCTTGCGCTCTGCCCCTCTCTCTCTCTTGCGCTCTGCCCCTCTCTCTCTCTTGCGCTCTGCCCCGCTCTCTCTCTTGCGCTCTGCCCCTCTCGCTCTCTCTCTTGCGCTCTGCCCCTCTCGCTCTCTCTCTTGCGCTCTGCCCCTCTCGCTCTCTCTCTTGCGCTCTGCCTCTCTCTCTCTCTTGCGCTCTGCCTCTCTCTCTCTCTTGCGCTCTGCCTCTCTCTCTCTTGCGCTCTGCCCCTCTCTCTCTCTTGCGCTCTGCCCCTCTCTCTCTCTTGCGCTCTGCCCCTCTCTCTCTCTTGCGCTCTGCCCCTCTCTCTCTCTTGCGCTCTGCCCCTCTCTCTCTCTTGCGCTCTGCCCCTCTCTCTCTCTTGCGCTCTGCCCCTCTCTCTCTCTTGCGCTCTGCCCCTCTCTCTCTCTTGCGCTCTGCCCCTCTCTCTCTCTTGCGCTCTGCCCCTCTCTCTCTCTTGCGCTCTGCCCCTCTCTCTCTCGCTCTTGCGCGCTCTGCCCCTCTCTCTCGCTCTTGCGCGCTCTGCCCCTCTCTCTCTCGCTCTTGCGCGCTCTGCCCCTCTCTCTCGCTCTTGCGCGCTCTGCCCCTCTCTCTCGCTTGCGCTCTGCCACTCTCTCTCTCTTGCGCTCTGCCCCTCTCGCTCTCTCTCTTGCGCTCTGCCCCTCTCGCTCTCTCTTGCGCTCTGCCCCTCTCTCTCTCTCTTGCGCTCTGCCCCTCTCTCTCTCTTGCGCTCTGCCCCTCTCTCTCTCTTGCGCTCTGCCCCTCTCTCTCTCTTGCGCTCTGCCCCTCTCTCTCTCTTGCGCTCTGCCCCTCTCTCTCTTGCGCTCTGCCCCTCTCTCTCTCTTGCGCTCTGCCCCTCTCGCTCTCGCTCTTGCGCTCTGCCCCTCTCGCTCTCGCTCTTGCGCTCTGCCCCTCTCGCTCTCGCTCTTGCGCTCTGCCCCTCTCGCGCTCTGCCCCTCTCGCTCTCTTGCGCTCTGCCCCTCTCGCTCTCTCTCTTGCGCTCTGCCCCTCTCGCTCTCTCTCTTGCGCTCTGCCCCTCTCGCTCTCTCTCTTGCGCTCTGCCCCTCTCGCTCTCTCTCTTGCGCTCTGCCCCTCTCGCTCTCTCTCTTGCGCTCTGCCCCTCTCGCTCTCTTGCGCTCTGCCCCTCTCTCTCTCTTGCGCTCTGCCCCTCTCGCTCTCTCTCTTGCGCTCTGCCCCTCTCGCTCTCTCTCTTGCGCTCTGCCCCTCTCGCTCTCTCTTGCGCTCTGCCCCTCTCTCTCTCTCTTGCGCTCTGCCCCTCTCTCTCTCTCTTGCGCTCTGCCCCTCTCTCTCTCTCTTGCGCTCTGCCCCTCTCTCTCTCTCTTGCGCTCTGCCCCTCTCTCTCTCTCTTGCGCTCTGCCCCTCTCTCTCTCTTGCGCTCTGCCCCTCTCTCTCTCTTGCGCTCTGCCCCTCTCTCTCTCTTGCGCTCTGCCCCTCTCTCTCTCTTGCGCTCTGCCCCTCTCTCTCTCTTGCGCTCTGCCCCTCTCTCTCTCTTGCGCTCTGCCCCTCTCTCTCTCTTGCGCTCTGCCCCTCTCTCTCTCTTGCGCTCTGCCCCCCTCTCTCTCTTGCGCTCTGCCCCTCTCTCTCTTGCGCTCTGCCCCTCGCTCTCTCTTGCGCTCTGCCCCTCGCTCTCTCTTGCGCTCTGCCCCTCGCTCTCTCTTGCGCTCTGCCCCTCGCTCTCTCTTGCGCTCTGCCCCTCTCTCTCTCTTGCGCTCTGCCCCTCTCTCTCTTGCGCTCTGCCCCTCTCTCTCTTGCGCTCTGCCCCTCTCTCTCTTGCGCTCTGCCCCTCTCTCTCTTGCGCTCTGCCCCTCTCTCTCTTGCGCTCTGCCCCTCTCTCTCTTGCGCTCTGCCCCTCTCTCTCTCTCTCTCTTGCGCTCTGCCCCTCTCTCTCTCTTGCGCTCTGCCCCTCTCTCTCTCTCTCTTGCGCTCTGCCCCTCTCTCTCTCTCTCTCTTGCGCTCTGCCCCTCTCTCTCTCTTGCGCTCTGCCCCTCTCTCTCTCTTGCGCTCTGCCCCTCTCTCTCTGGCTCCCTCGGTGTAAACTATATTCTATTTCCAGGTTTAAATTTAGAGTGAACTTGTGAGGCCAGTCTCCTGTGCTTTCACCGCTATAAATAAGTCGGTGGTTGCTACGTGTAGAGAGAGAGAGGGTGTCTTCTTTGAGAGTGAGGAGATAAGAGACACTGCCCTGAAAGAATAACCTGATTCTCTATTACTGAATGTTATGTAATGTCCTCAACCCATTAGGGGTTCTCTATGTATGTCTGCGCTCTACTTTGGTCATGAGGTTAGGATAATGTAGCTGTGGACAGAGAAGTCAGAGAAGGTCCTCTCTCTAAGGACTGCCTGATGTACGATAATGAAGCAATATGAGACTGTCTGGTGAACATCCAATCAATTAGTTAAATAGATCTATAGATGTCAGATCTAGTCTGAAGATCATTTGTGTGTTCAGAAGTATACAATGTGTTTCAGAAAGTATTCAGACCCCTTGACTTTTTCCACATTTTGTGATGTTGACATGACACAATGTCGTTCTAAAATTTATTAAATGTTGTTTTTTTCCCCCGTCATCAATCAATACACAATACCCCATAATGACAAAGCAAAAACTGTTTTTTAAACAATTTTGCTAATTTATAAAAAAATAGAAACCTGAAATATTACATTAACATAAGTATTCAGACCCTTTACTCAGCACTATGTTGAAGCACCTTTGGCAGTGATTACAGCCTTGAGTCTTCTTGGATATTTCATTTTAACTTTTTAAAATTGAACCTTTATTTAGCTAGGCAAGTCAGTCAAGAACAAATGTACAATGAAGGCCTACACCGGCCAAACCCGGACGATGCTGGGCCAATTGTGCGCCGTCCTCCTAATCACAGCCGGTTGTGATACAGCCTGGATTCGAACCAGGGTGTCTGTAGTGACGCCTCTAGCACTGAGATGCAGTGCTTTAGCTTGGCACATCTGTATTTGTAGAGTTTCTCCCATTCTTCTCAGCAGATTCTCTCAAACTCTGTCAGGTTGGATGGGGAGAGTTGCTGCACTGATATTTTCAGGTCTCTCCAGAGATGTTCAAGTCTGTGCTCTGGCTGGGCCACTCGAGGACATTCAAAGACTTGTCCTGAAGCTACTCCTGCGACGTCTTGGCTGTGTGCTTAGGCTCTGTGTCCTGTTGGACGTTAAAACCTTCGCCCCAGTCTCAGGTCCTGAGGACTCTGGAGCAGGTTTTCATCAAGGATCTTGCTGTACTTTGCTCTGTTAATCTTTTTCTTGATCCTGACTAGTCTCCCAGTCCCTGCTGCTGAAAAACATTCCCACAGCATGATGCTATAGCTATAAGATCGAACAAAGCCATGAGGTTGACGGAATTGTCCGTAGAGCTCCAAGACAGGATTGTGTTGAGATCTGGGGAAGAGTACCAAAAAATATATGCAGCATTGAAGAGCCCCAAGAACACACTGGCATCCATCATTCTTAAATGGAAGAAGTGCTGCCGAGATGGTTCCCCAGATCTGTGCCTCGACACAATCCTGTCTTGGAGCTCTACGGACAATTCCTTCGACCTCATGGCTTGGTTTTTGCTCTGACGTGCACTGTCAACTATGGGACCTTTATATAGACAGGTGTGCCTTTCCAAGTCATGTCCAATCAATTGAATTTCCCATGGGTGGACTCCAATGAAGTTGTAGAAACATCTCAACGATGATTAATGGAAACGGATGCACCTGAGATCAATTTCAAGTCTCCTAGGAAATGGTCTTTTTACATTTGCCAAAATGTCTAAGAACCTGTTTTCACTTTGTCGTTTGGGGTATTCTATGTAGATTGCTGAGGAATTTTATTTAATGAAGCAATTTTAGAATAAGGCTAACAAAATGTGGAAAATGGCCAGGGGTCTGAATATTTTCAGAAGGCACTGTATGTTGGCATTGGAGATTATTATGAACCCTGTCTAGGTCCTAAACCAGTGTCTGTAAATTATATTTAAGTAATAAGTCCCGAGGGGGTTTGGTATATGGTCAAAATACCACGGCTACGGGCAGTTCTTAGGCACAACACAAAGCCATATACCACAATCCCCCGAGGTGCCTTATTACTATTATAAAATTGTCACCAAAATAATTAGACCAGTAAAAAAAAAATCATGTTTTGATACACCAAAATTGGCTGTCAGCCAATTAGCATTCACGGCTCGAACCACCCAGTTTATAATGTTGTTTATATCAGTGCTGGAGCAGACTTTTAGTAACAGCTGTAGGAGCTGTTTGGGATGAGAGGGAGAGAGATGAGCCGCCCGTCTGTCGGTCTGTCTGGTACAGTATGTGAACGTGAGGCGCTCCTGGAGAGAGAACTAGGTCGACAGAGCAGAGCTGCTGTCTCTCAGACAGCGAGAGAGAGAGAGTTAGAGTGAAAGCTCCTCTCTGAAGAGAGGGATTGATCATTTCTTTCTAAAAAAAAGAGAGGAAAGGAGAGCGGGAGAGAGAGAGAGAGAAAATGGAGGTGAGAGGAAGATATTCTTTCCTAAAGCAGAGAAGAGAGCTGGATTGGAGGATGCTTTATAAAGAAAAATGATCCATCTCGCTCTATTTCTCTTTGCTCATCTTCTACAGATAACATTTTCCCTCCCTCTATCGCTGCAGTACAGGCAGCCAGTGAGTCACGAAGTGTGTGTGAAATCAGAACCATTATGTCCAAACCCACAGGCTCCTCAAGCTCCCAGAAATGGTTTCAGTCACGACTCCAACACCACACCGGTCTTCCTTGTCTTTTGCCTCCGTTCCTCAACTCCCTGTAGAGATTTAACTGACCACTGGAATTTCACAACTTGGAATATTCCGTAAAATTCTAAAACTGAAATCACCTTTTCTGGTTTCATAACTTGCAGTGGAGAGTTCCCCCATGATAAGACAAAACAAGATATAACTGTAAATACAGGCCTACATGGGAGTAACATTAAAATGTCAAAATACATACACTGAGTGTACCAACATTAATGGTACCTACTCTTTCAATAACAGACCAATCAGGTGAAAGCTATGATCCCTTATTGATGTCACTTGTTAAATCCACTTCAATCAGTGTAGAGGAAGGGGAGGAGACAGGTTAAAGGAGTTTTAAGCCTTGAGACAATAGAGACATGGATGCTGTATGTGTGCCATTCAGAGGGTGAATGGGAAAGACAACAGATTTATGTGCCTTTTTGAATGTGGTGTGGTAGTAGGTGCCAGGCGCACCGATTTGTGTCAAGAACTGATTGACCGATTTAAAGATTATAAAATGAGACGGGGAGATGAATGAGAGGGATAAAGTGAGTGGTGGAACGGGGGATTGAACTCCAGGACAATGTGGTTCAGGGACGGCAACACTACCACTCGACCAACCCCCCCCATAATGTTTACCTTTAATCTCTATATAGTCAACACATCAAAGGTCTACATCTGTGATGCTGCATCACGCACCACACACTGACTAAACCGACAGTTTGAGTTGGCATGTTTACTAACAGTTGACATTTTTCACTGTTTAGTCACTCTAAGCACGTGAAGCAGTCTTAGTCACTTTTTTTTCCTGTTTTGTAGCTAAGGAACCTTCTGTGGTTTGGTGAATTACTGAGCGATGAGTCTTTTCCCCAAAAATATCAGTCTTGGTCTTATTCTAGTTGTTTACCAGACTTCGCTAGTTTGAAGTTCAAAACCACGACTTTGTCCACCTGAGTGACATGAGGGACTTTCACACACACACATTTTCTTAGCGCAGTGTTATCCTTAACCCTGGGTTAAATCTGACCCAGAGGTGGCTTAAACAACATGCAGGAGTAGAGTAACATGGTGGGGTAGCCATCATCTAGCCAGTTGGTTACATCACTACACACCCACACTATTTACCATTTCACTCTCACACACACTAATACACACCCACACTTTCTCTCTTCCCATTTCACACTCCTACACACTTCCTTTGTATTCTTTCCCTCAGACCTATATTATCTATTGACGCAACAGGGTGGGCAATGGACATGTTTTTATTTGCCACAGCAATTATTCCTTATTTCCATTAAAACTTGTAACGATTGGAAATGAAGCTTAATTTCCTCTTACTCACTGCTGCTAAAACAAGTGTGTGCGTGTGTGTGTGTGCCAGCTAGCCAGCTGGACTGTTATCCATACCAAGAGGATTCTGGCCACTGGAAATCTACGTCAGTAGCAGCATATCGGTTAGAAACAACAAATCGACAGGGTCTGGAAAATCTTAACTGTTATGCTTTGAATCCCAACCCTTCTGAGTGTGTGAAGTGGTATGTTGTCTACTCGTGTTTCAAGCGTTGCTGCAGAGTAGAGACTGGGGAACTATAACTGAGTTGGAGAAAATGGACTGTCAGTCTGCCTGTAGTTGTAGGGAGTAACCTGTTAAAGTAGTTTTATTTTTTTAACAATGCGACTCAATCATATTCAGAATAAACACATTCAGGAGAGATTTAAGAAATATTTCACAGCGCTTCCCTTTTTACTGCACTACACATCCGTGGTCTCCATGGTGACCAGAAATTATTTTATGGCCCCCATTCACAGTATTGATCAACACCGATCAACTTCAGTTAGATAATTACCTTTACGGAATTGAAAAATTTGACTCCATTTTATTCCGGGATAAAACATTTTGTTTACTGTAGATGGCAATCTCCATCTGTGTGCTAACTAGGTGATTACACACATATAGTACCAGTCAAACGTTTGGACACACCTACTCATTCAAGGGTTTTTCTTAAATGTTTCTATTTTCTACTTTGTATAATAAAGACATCAACTATGAAATAACACATGGAATCATGTAGTAACCAAAAAAGTGTTAAACAAATATATTTCAGATTCTTCAAATAGCCACCCTTTGCCTTGATGACAGCTTTGCACACTCTTGGCATTCTCTCAACCAGCTTCATGAGGAAATCACCTGGAATGCATTTCAATTACGAGGTGGGCCTTGTTAATTTGTGGAATTTCTTTCCTTAATGCATTTTAGCCAATCAGTTGTGTAGTGACAAGGTAGGGGTGGTTTACAGAAGATAGCCCAATTTGGTAAAAGACCCAATTCCATATTATGGCAAGAACAGCTCAAATAAGCAAAGAGACAACAGTCCATCATTACTTAAAGATATGAAGGTCAGTCAATCTGGAACATTTCAACAACCTTGAAAGTTTCTTCAAGTGCACTCACGAAAACCATGAAGCGCTATGACGAAACTGGCTCTCATGAGGACTGCCACAGGAAAGGAAGACCCAGAGTTACCTCTGCTGCAGAGGATAAGTTCATTAGTTACCAGCCTCAGAAATTGGCAACTAACTACACCTCAGATTGCAGCCCAAATAAATGCTTCACAGAGTTCAAGTAACGGATACATCTCAACATCGACTGTTCAGAGGAGACTGTGTGAATCACAGGACACCAATAAGAAGAGACTTGATTGTGCCAAGAAACATAAGTCCTGGTGGAAATCTGTCCTTTGGTCTGATGAGTCCAAATTTGAGATTTTTGGTTCTAACTGCCGTGTCTGTGAGACGCAGAGTAGGTGAACGGATGATCTCCGCATGTGTTGTTCCCACCGTGAAGCATGGAAGAGGAGGTGTGAGGGTGCTTTGCTGGTGACGTTGTCTGTGAATTATTTAGAATTTAAGGCACACTTAACCAGCATGGCTACCACAGCATTCTGCAGCGATACCCCATCCCATCTGGTTTGCGCTTAGTAGGACTATCATTTGTTTTTCAACAGGACAATGTCCCAACACACCTCCAGGCTGTGGAAGGGCTATTAGACCAAGAAGTAGAGGTGATGGAGTGCTGCATCAGATGACATGGCCTCCACAATCACCTGACCTCAGCCCAATTGAGGGTTTGGGATGAGTTGGATTGCAGAGTGAAGGAAAAGCAGCCAACAAGTGTTCAGCATATATGGGAACTCCAAGACTTTTGGAAAAGCATTCCAGGTGACTACCTCATGAAGCTGGTTGAGAGAATGCCAAGAGTTTGCAAAGCTGTCAAGGCAAACAGTGGCTACTTTGAAGAACCTAATAGAAATATATACAAAATATTTAGATTTTAACATTTTTCTTTGGTTACTACATTATTCCATATTTGTTATTTCTTAGTTTTGATGTCTTAACTATTATTCCATAATGTAGAAAATAGTCTGAATAAGAACCCCTGGAATGAGTACTGTAGGTGTGTCAACTTTTGACTGGTACTGGGTGTAAGATATGTCTGTATATCTCTCTTTCGCGAGCACACACACACACACACACACACACAGGTTTTGGGAGCTGTGCCAAGGCCTCCTCTATACCCACATCTTGGTTCATCACTGGTTGAATTATGGCTGTGGGTTTGTTCAACCTAGAAATAGCTGCCTTCGATCCATCCTCATCTCTCTCCGCTTCTGCCGGATCCAGGCGTCATGACGATAGTAAATTGTTTGTTTTCTACCGGCTGCCATTTTGAAATGTTATTAGCGTCCTTTATTATAGGCTGCTTGGCACTGTGTCAGCTGGAGTTGGTGCTTGACAATAATATAGGGCCTGCAGGAGAGCATGATGGGGTATTTATTGATGATAGTCACTGGTAAAGGTACCTTTCTTTCCCCAGTCAGAGAGACGGTATTAGCAGACAGTATGAGGACACACACACCCCTTAGTAGGAGAAAGTCAGACTGACAATAGGAGCAGTATGAGAGACCGGGAACTGACCTGATCAATGACAGTTGCTGAGGTGTCTCTTTCTCTCTGAACAGGAAGACAGGGAAGTGAGTGGATATAACCAGCATGAAATGACAGCTGTGCTAAAGGTTAATTCATGTCACTGTCTTCAACAATCTCCCTGGGTGGGGTGGAGGTGAGGGCTAGATAAGAGCCAGGGAAGGGACCCTCTTCTTATGCCCCCATAGGGAAGCTCTCCCTCTGGGACCTGGTAGCAGGTCAGTCAAGGAATGCCAGACACGACAGTCTCAAAACCAAGTTTTCTTCTCCCATTCCATCACTGCCAACTTCTTCAGTGACCTCTCACATTACAACACTGCTGGTGTCTGAGGCACACTAAAATACATTTAGTCGTTTTTCTTCTCTTTCCAAATCATATGGTACTATTTTAGGTCATTTCAAAAGGTGTCATTTGAGGAGTCATTTCACTTCATACCAAAAACGGTGCTAATTTCAAGTCGTTAAATATCTGCTGTGGCTATTTTAAAAACAGATTGTAGTGGATAAATAAATGCAGAGACAAAAATAGTGTGTTGACAGTAGTTGTGATCTACTACTGCTATGTCCAGTCAGCTGCTGTTTAACATGCCCCTACATCCATTGCATTGCCCACTGCATAGAAATAGAATGACTGAATAACTACTACACTATTTCTATGGTTTTCTGTCCAGTCTGGTGTTGTGTAATAATACAAATCCCTCTATTGTGTTGCAGTTCTGTGTGGAACTGAACCAGGGCTCGTTGGACAGCGTGAGGAAGTGGAGAAGACCACGGGGGGTCTGGAAGAGTACCGTCTCTGAGAAACCCACAGTACTGTCCAACAAGGTAAGGATACTTGTGACCTCACTGCACGAAACACAAATTTCTTCTGGCTTTCTTGCTTCTCTTCCCCTCTCTCTCTCTTTCAGTCTCTCTCCTGCTCTGTTTCTTCCACCCCAGCCCCTCTTACAATCTCACATCCCATCTGAAACAGACCACCCATCTCAATTAGTTCACACAGCCCAGAAGTAAACAGACATTATCACTGAAAAATGTGCTAACCCTTTACGCTCAAACATAACCTCTTTACTAAGGGTCTGTTAACAGTGACCAGATGTGGCACAATAGATCCCTTGATCTAAGGCCTGCTGTAGTGGTCAAAGGTCAGATGGTCTAGTACAGTATGATTTAAAGCTGGTTGATTTATGGGACCCTTAGAGAGGCCCTTTCTGTTCCCATAATGTCTGTCCAACACCATAAAGAATCTCTGAGGGCACACACACTCTGTCTTCCCAAACACCACAAGGACTAGATAGCAGTGTTTAACCTCCAAGGAAGCCCGTCTTGAAATTGACCCTTGAAGTAAACTTGAGCTTTATTCTGTCTCTGTGCCTGATGGCTCCTGTCAAGTAAGAAGGATAATACAGATCATGTGGAGGGGGGTCAGTAAACAAACCCTCCTAGTCCTCCCCTCTGACCACACTTACTGTCAACCTCCCAGCCCTGTCCTCACCTCTGACCTCTATTACTGTCAGCATGAAATCCATCCCTCTCCTAGTCCTGCCACTGTCAGCCTTCCAGCCTCCTTCTCCTAGTCCTGCCACTGTCAGCCTTCCAGCCTCCATCTCCTAGTCCTGCCACTGTCAGCCTTCCAGCCTCCATCTCCTAGTCCTGCCACTGTCAGCCTTCCAGCCTCCCTCTCCTAGTCCTGCCACTGTCAGCCTTCCAGCCTCCCTCTCCTAGTCCTGCCACTGTCAGCCTCCCTCTCCTAGTCCTGCCACTGTCAGCCTCCCTCTCCTAGTCCTGCCACTGTCAGCCTCCCTCTCCTAGTCTTGCCACTGTCAGCCTTCCTGCCATTGTCAGCCTCCCTCTCCTAGTCTTGCCACTGTCAGCCTTCCTGCCATTGTCAGCCTCCCTCTCCTAGTCTTGCCACTGTCAGCCTTCCTGCCATTGTCAGCCTCCCTCTCCTAGTCCTGCCACTGTCAGCCTTCCTGCCACTGTCAGCCTCCCTCTCCTAGTCCTGCCACTGTCAGCCTCCCTCTCCTAGTCCTGCCACTGTCAGCCTCCCTCTCCTAGTCCTGCCACTGTCAGCCTCCCTCTCCTAGTCCTGCCACTGTCAGCCTCCCTCTCCTAGTCTTGCCACTGTCAGCCTCCCTCTCCTAGTCTTGCCACTGTCAGCCTCCCTCTCCTAGTCTTGCCACTGTCAGCCTCCCTCTCCTAGTCTTGCCACTGTCAGCCTCCCTCTCCTAGTCTTGCCACTGTCAGCCTCCCTCTCCTAGTCTTGCCACTGTCAGCCTCCCTCTCCTAGTCTTGCCACTGTCAGCCTCCCTCTCCTAGTCTTGCCACTGTCAGCCTCCTTCTCCTAGTCCTGCCACTGTCAGCCTTCCAGCCTCCATCTCCTAGTCCTGCCACTGTCAGCCTTCCAGCCTCCATCTCCTAGTCCTGCCACTGTCAGCCTTCCAGCCTCCCTCTCCTAGTCCTGCCACTGTCAGCCTTCCAGCCTCCCTCTCCTAGTCCTGCCACTGTCAGCCTTCCAGCCTCCCTCTCCTAGTCCTGCCACTGTCAGCCTCCCTCTCCTAGTCCTGCCACTGTCAGCCTCCCTCTCCTAGTCCTGACACTGTCAGCCTCCCTCTCCTAGTCTTGCCACTGTCAGCCTTCCTGCCATTGTCAGCCTCCCTCTCCTAGTCTTGCCACTGTCAGCCTTCCTGCCATTGTCAGCCTCCCTCTCCTAGTCTTGCCACTGTCAGCCTTCCTGCCATTGTCAGCCTCCCTCTCCTAGTCCTGCCACTGTCAGCCTTCCTGCCACTGTCAGCCTCCCTCTCCTAGTCCTGCCACTGTCAGCCTCCCTCTCCTAGTCCTGCCACTGTCAGCCTCCCTCTCCTAGTCCTGCCACTGTCAGCCTCCCTCTCCTAGTCTTGCCACTGTCAGCCTTCCTGCCACTGTCAGCCTCCCTCTCCTAGTCCTGCCACTGTCAGCCTTCCTGCCATTGTCAGCCTCCCTCTCCTAGTGCTGCCACTGTCAGCCTCCCTCTCCTAGTCCTGCCATTGTCAGCCTCCCTCTCCTAGTCCTGCCACTGTCAGCCTTCCTGCCATTGTCAGCCTCCCTCTCCTAGTGCTGCCACTGTCAGCCTCCCTCTCCTAGTCCTGCCATTGTCAGCCTCCCTCTCCTAGTGCTGCCACTGTCAGCCTTCCTGCCACTGTCAGCCTCCCTCTCCTAGTCCTGCTACTGTCAGCCTTCCTGCCATTGTCAGCCTCCCTCTCCTAGTCCTGCCACTGTCAGCCTTCCTGCCACTGTCAGCCTCCCTCTCCTAGTCCTGCCACTGTCAGCCTTCCTGCCATTGTCAGCCTCCCTCTCCTAGTGCTGCCACTGTCAGCCTCCCTCTCCTAGTCCTGCCATTGTCAGCCTCCCTCTCCTAGTGCTGCCACTGTCAGCGTCTGCAGTTTGTCAAGGAGCCGTATTGTATTGTGAAGATGCTCTGGAATGGAGCTATAACTCTTCTGCTGCTGCTCTGACCTGTTCACTATAGAGCAGGATCTCTGTGTACGATTCGATTAGTTTTTATAATGGCTTTTGGTGTGTGTGTGTGGTGTGCAATTTGATTTGTTTTTTTTGTGCAAGTGTTTGTCTGCTTTCTGCACACGGTTTAGAAAGCTCCATTGAATTAGCAGCAGGAAGATGTAGCCAGTGGCTATCATATCTGTCTGTGGCTCCACTGCAGTGGCCTTGTTCTCTGGCTTTAATTATCTATGACACACGTCTGTCTGTTTCTCTCGCGCTCTGTCGCTCTCTCTATCTGTCTGTCTCAGTCTGTGATGCTGATCATGTCTCACCCTCCTGTTAACCCCCCCCCCCATTACCCCAGCACATGATCCCCTCCTGCCCCAGGGGCAGACCCACCAGAACTCAGAGAGGCCTATACTTCCCTAGGTGAGAGACCTCATTTAACTAACAGAGAGGAGAACTGAAGATACAGCCATGCCTTCATCTTCAGTATACAGGCCAGACATCCCCAGGCTCTCTATATTTAGAGAGGGCAGATCAGGAAACACTTAGCCTCCCCCTTCTCCCTAGGAATATAGAGACTGAGCTCAGGCTTTGGGAACTTCACTGAAAACTGAGTTGACTCCAATTCTTGTTCAAGGGTTTTCTGGAAGTTTGACTAGTCTCCTTTCTTCACTGCTGTCTGTCTGTTGTCATCTCTTCCATCAGGGAGTCAGTTATTCTGGGTTCCTGTGGGACAGCTCTTCTGGGATCGACCTGAAAGAGGCTTCTGTCCTGGAGAGTCCTGTTGTCAACGGCAATGAGAAACACGCCCGGCCGTATCTTGCCCACTTTTATGTAAGTCAACAGGGAGTGTGTGTTTTGTGGGATCTCCCTATGCTGAAATGTTGATCATAAAATGACTAACAGAATGCATTACTCATTTTATTGCCCCTATCAATACCATTATAACCATATAATGTCCTGCAAGAGAGACTAACATTATGTTAATTATTAATATGTGACTAGATTGGATCGTCTGAGCTGACGATTGTCAATGTCCACATGAGAGCTCCGGCCGTGTCTGGGGCTGAGGAGTCCAACGTTAGGAACCACCACTCGGAGGAAGTCAAGGCCCACAGACTGACCTCTAGTATCCAGAAGGCACTGAAAGGTCAGTAGCTAAAGGTCTCCCTATTCTGTCTTTTCAAAACTTATGTTCTCTTTCATTATTCTTACCCTCTTTCTCTTCCTCGGTGGGTTATTGCATTAGGTTATTTGACATTGCTACATGGCTAATGTCCATCTGTGGTTTCTGTGTGACAGTTCAGAAGGGCCTGGTGGTGTTGGGGGACTTTGGCCTTTCCCCCCAGAGCAGTGAGCTAGATCAGCTGAGGAAGGAGCGGCTGAGCCCCCTGGTTCCCTCCAACATGTTCACCAACATCAGCACCCGCTTCCCCCAGGGCTCCCTCTGTCTGGACAACATCTGGGTCAGCAAGTCACTGAAGAAGATCTACGCAGGTACGTCTGTCTACAGATGTAACTGTGTGTGTCAGAATATGTAGCATTCTTACCGTTCTAGTTATGCCCACTGCAATAAGATACCAATCTAACCATTGGCACATGAATGCTCGATTTGCATGTCTGTTATAGTGATGAGCTTGGCTATGGGGTGATTTGAGTGACACCAAGAATTTTATCTGAATGTTTAACCTCTGACCTGTATGTATCTCCATGTATATGCTGCTCCCTGCAGGTCATTGCGTGGTGGTGCGGGAGGGCCTGACCAACCCCTGGATACCTGACAACTGGTCGTGGGGCGGGGTGGCGTCCGACCATTGTCCTGTCATGGCCGAGTTCTTTGTGGACGTGGCGCTGAAGGAGCTGAGAAACAGAGTTAGCGTGGTAGAGAGAGGCGAAAGTATGTCGAAACACGAACGGTGACGACCACTCGCCGGCGCCACGGACATACAGATGTGGCGGTTGTGGAGGGAGATTGTGACATCATGACATGTCAAACTGACCTGACTTTGCTCTGGACTGGATCCTGCTTTGGTCTGGTTTTTGTAGTGGAGCAAAGGGTGGATTTACCTGACAAATGTGAATTGAAGCACCGAGATTGCCTTTTTAGTTTCCTTTATCAATGTACAGTAGACTACCATGACATTGTTTTGGAGTAAATCATTTAAGAGGTGTGTGTGTGTATGTACAGTGCCTTGCGAAAGCATTCGGCCCCCTTGAACTTTGCAACCTTTTGCCACATTTCAGGCTTCAAACATAAAGATATAAAACTGTATTTTTTTGTGAAGAATCAACAACAAGTGGGACACAATCATGAAGTGGAACGACATTTATTGGATATTTCAAACTTTTTTAACAAATCAAAAACAGAAAAATTGGGCGTGCAAAATTATTCAGCCCCCTTAAGTTAATACTTTGTAGCGCCACCTTTTGCTGCGATTACAGCTGTAAGTCGCTTGGGGTATGTCTCTATCAGTTTTGCACATCGAGAGACTGACATTTTTTCCCATTCCTCCTTGCAAAACAGCTCGAGCTCAGTGAGGTTGGATGGAGAGCATTTGTGAACAGCAGTTTTCAGTTCTTTCCACAGATTCTCGATTGGATTCAGGTCTAGACTTTGACTTGGCCATTCTAACACATGGATATGTTTATTTTTGAACCATTCCATTGTAGATTTTGCTTTATGTTTTGCATCATTGTCTTGTTGGAAGACAAATCTCCGTCCCAGTCTCAGGTCTTTTGCAGACTCCATCGGGTTTTCTTCCAGAATGGTCCTGTATTTGGCTCCATCCATCTTCCCATCAATTTTAACCATCTTCCCTGTCCCTGCTGAAGAAAAGCAGGCCCAAACCATGATGCTGCCACCACCATGTTTGACAGTGGGGATGGTGTGTTCAGCTGTGTTGCTTTTACGCCAAACATAACGTTTTGCATTGTTGCCAAAAAGTTCAATTTTGGTTTCATCTGACCAAAGCACCTTCTTCCACATGTTTGGTGTGTCTCCCAGGTGGCTTGTGGCAAACTTTAAACAACCATTTTTATGGATATCTTTAAGAAATGGCCACTCTTCCATAAAGGCCAGATTTGTGCAATATACGAGACTGATTGTTGTCCTATGGACAGAGTCTCCCACCTCAGCTGTAGATCTCTGCAGTTCATCCAGAGTGATCATGGGCCTCTTGGCTGCATCTCTGATCAGTCTTCTCCTTGTATGAGCTGAAAGTTTAGAGGGACGGCCAGGTCTTGGTAGATTTGCAGTGGTCTGATACTCCTTCCATTTCAATATTATCGCTTGCACAGTGCTCCTTGGGATGTTTAAAGCTTGGGAAATCTTTTTGTATCCAAATCCGGCTTTAAACTTCTTCACAACAGTATCTCGGACCTGCCTGGTGTGTTCCTTGTTCTTCATGATGCTCTCTGCGCTTTTAACGGACCTCTGAGACTATCACAGTGCAGGTGCATTTATACGGAGACTTGATTACACACAGGTGGATTGTATTTATCATCATTAGTCATTTAGGTCAACATTGGATCATTCAGAGAGACAGAGAGTTTGCTGCACTGAAAGTAAAGGGGCTGAATAATTTTGCACGCCCAATTTTTCCGTTTTTGATTTGTTAAAAAAGTTTGAAATATCCAATAAATGTCGTTCCACTTCATGATTGTGTCCCACTTGGTGTTGATTCTTCACAAAAAAAATACAGTTTTATATCTTTATGTTTGAAGCCTGAAATGTGGCAAAAGGTCGCAAAGTTCAAGGGGGCCGAATACTTTCGCAAGGCACTGTGTGTATATATATATATGTATGTATGTATGTATATGTATGTTATAGACAGACATGAGTGTGCCAAAAACATTTTTAATATGTATATGAAATAAAAGGAAATTAACAGACATTCCCTTTGTGTCCAGTCGACTGATCTTATATGAGATCCAACCACCGGAGCCCTAGCTTGTTCAATACAGTATGATACAAGCAAACACAACTAATGTGAATTTCACATGATTCTGTTGTACTTGTGCCTGTGACCTACCTAGTGGCTGTAGCTTATAGCTTGCACACTGCTGCACAGTAATACTAGTACATTTAAGTCAGTGAGTGAAATGGGAGGTTGGAGCTTAGCTGTTGAAGCCATTTAAAGCTGTTCTATTAATGTGTGTGTGTGTGTGTGTGTGTGTGTGTGTGTGTGGAAAAATTAGGAAATTTGGCATGGAGCCCAGCAACCAATTACTAGCTCCTTTCAACACAGTCTGACCAGATGAAGATAGCATCCAGTGTGTGTATGCATACACACACAAACAACTCTGAACTACAGTATACAGTGCCTTCAGAATGTATTCACACCACTTTATTTTCCTACATGTTGTGCTATGTGTGATTAAAATGGATTGAAATGTCATATCTGGTCAATTACACAACATACTGTTTTCTTTTTAAATGAAAAATAAAACCCTAATATATCTTAATTACGTAGGGGGTTGAACAATTGAGTCAACATGTTAGACTCGCCTTTTGCAGCGATTACAGCTGTGAGTCTTTCTGGGTACCTCACAAAAATGTACAGATGCACCATTGACAGCATCCTGTCAGGCTATATCACTTCCTGGTACGGCGACTGCACTGCCCACAACCGCAGGGCTCTCCAGAGGGCGGTGCGGTCTGCACAACGCATCACCATGTGCACTGCCTGCCCTCCAGGACACCCACAGCACCCGATGTCGCAGGAAGGCCAAAAAGATCAAGGACATCAACCAGCTAAGCCGTGGGCTGTTCACCCCTCTATCATCCCGAAGGTGGCCAGTGCATCAAAGTGGAGACTGAAAAAAGAGCTATCTTAAATCGCCATCACTAGCTGGCCTCCACCCAGTACCCTGCCCTGAACTTCTTCACTGTCCGTAGCTGGCTACCACCCGGTTACTCGACCCTGCACCTAAGATGCTGTTGCCCTATGTACGTATATAGACATGGAATCACTAGTCACTTTAATAATGTTTACATACTGTTTTACCAATTTCATTTAGTAGCAGTCAAAAGTTTGGATACACCTACTCATTCAAGGGATTTTCTTTATTTTTACTATTTTCTACGTTGTAGAATAATAGTTAAGACATCCAAACTATGCAGTAACACATGGAATCATTTAGTAACTTTTTTTTAAACAAATCAAAATATACACTGCTCAAAAAAATAAAGGGAACACTTAAACAACACAATGTAACTCCAAGTCAATCACACTTCTGTGAAATCAAACTGTCCACTTAGGAAGCAACACTGATTGACAATAAATTTCACATGCTGTTGTGCAAATGGAATAGACAACAGGTGGAAATTATAGGCAATTAGCAAGACACCCCCAATAAAGGAGTGGTTCTGCAGGTTGTGACCACAGACCACTTCTCAGTTCCTATGCTTCCTGGCTGATGTTTTGGTCACTTTTGAATGCTGGCGGTGCTTTCACTCTAGTGGTAGCATGAGACGGAGTCTACAACCCACACAAGTGGCTCAGGTAGTGCAGCTCATCCAGGATGGCACATCAATGCGAGCTGTGGCAAGAAGGTTTGCTGTGTCTGTCAGCGTAGTGTCCAGAGCATGGAGGCGCTACCAGGAGACAGGCCAGTGCACCAGAAGACGTGGAGGAGGCCGTAGGAGGGCAACAACCCAGCAGCAGGACCGCTACCTCCGCCTTTGTGCAAGGAGGTGCAGGAAGAGCACTGCCAGAGCCCTGCAAAATGACCTCCAGCAGGCCACAAATGTGCATGTGTCTGCTCAAACGGTCAGAAACAGACGCCATGAGGGTGGTATGAGGGCCCGACGTCCACAGGTGGGGGTTGTGCTTACAGCCCAGCACCGTGCAGGACGTTTGGCATTTGCCAGAGAACACCAAGATTGGCAAATTCGCCACTGGCGCCCTGTGCTCTTCACAGATGAAAGCAGGTTCACACTGAGCACATGTGACAGTCTGGAGACGCCGTGGAGAACGTTCTGCTGCCTGCAACATCCTCCAGCATGACCGGTTTGGCGGTGGGTCAGTCATGGTGTGGGGTGGCATTTCTTTGGGGGGCCGCACAGCCCTCCATGTGCTCACCAGAGGTAGCCTGACTGCCATCAGGTACCGAGATGAGATCCTCAGACCCCTTGTGAGACCATATGCTGGTGCGGTTGGCCCTGGGTTCCTCCTAATGCAAGACAATGCTAGACCTCATGTGGCTGGAGTGTGTCAGCAGTTCCTGAAAGAGGAAGGCATTGATGCTATGGACTGGCCCGCCCGTTCCCCAGACCTGAATCCAATTGAGCACATCTGGGACATCATGTCTTGCTCCATCCTCCAACGCCACGTTGCACCACAGACTGTCCAGAAGTTGGCGGATGCTTTAGTCAAGGTCTGGGAGGAGATCCCTCAGGAGACCATCCGCCACCTCATCAGGAGCATGCCCAGGCGTTGTAGGGAGGTCATACAGGCATGTGGAGGCCACACACACTATTGAGCCTCATTTTGACTTGTTTTAAGGACATTACATCAAAGTTGGATCAGCCTGTAGTGTGGTTTTCCACTTTAATTTTGAGTGTGACTCCAAATCCAGACCTCCATGGGTTGATAAATGTGATTTCCATTGATAATTTTTGTGTGATTTTGTTGTCAGCACATTCAACTATGTAAAGAAAAATGTATTTAATACGAATATTTCATTCATTCAGATCTAGGATGTGGTATTTTAGTGTCCCCTTTATTTTTTTGAGCAGTGTATTTTAGATTCTACAAAGTAGCCACCATTTGCCTTGTAGACAACTTTGCATTCTCTCAACCAGCTTCACCTGGAACACTTTTCCAACAATCTTGAAGGAGTTCCCACATATGCTGAGCACTTGTTGACTGCTTTTCCTTCACTCTGCGGTCCAACTCATCCCAAACTCTCCTTCTTTGTCTAATAGCCCTTCCACAGCCTGGAGGTGTGTTGGGACATTGTCCTGTTGAAAAACAAATGATAGTCTCACTAAGCGCAAACCAGATGGGATGGCGTATCGCTGCAGAATGCTCTGGTAGCCATGCTGGTTAAGTGTGCCTTAAATTCTAAATAAATCACAGACAACGTCACCAGCAAAGCAACCCACACCATCACACCACCTCCTCCATGCTTCACTGTAGGAACCACACATGCGGATATCATCCGCTCACCTACTCTGTGTCTCACAGACACGACGGTTGGAACCAAAAATCTCAAATTTGGACGACTCAGACCAAAGGACAGATTTCCACCAGGATAATGTCCATCGCTTATGTTTCTTGGCACAAGCAAGTCTCTTCTTATTGGTGTCCTTTAGTAGAGGTTTCTTTGTAGCAATTCGACCATGAAGGCCTGATTCACACAGTCTCCTCTGAACAGTTGATGTTGAGATGTCTGTTACTTGAACTCTGTGAAGCGTTTATTTGGGCTGCAGTCTGAAGTGCAGTTAACTCTAATGAACTTCTCTGCAGCAGAGGTAACTCTGGGTCTTCCTTTCCTGTGGCGGTCCTCGTGAGAGCCAGTTTCATCATAGCGCTTGATGGTTTTTGCGACTGCACTTGAAGAAACTTTCAAAGTTGTTGAAATGTTTCGGATTGACTGACCTTCATGTCTTAAAGTAATGATTGACTGTCATTTGTCTTTGCTTATTTCAACTGTTCTTGCCATAATATGGACTTGGTCTTTTACCAAATAGGGCCATCTTCTGTATACCACCCCTACCCTACCAACTGATTGGCTAAAATACATTAAGAAGGAAATAAATTCGACAAATGAACTTTCAACAAGGCACACCTGTTAATTGAAATGCATTCCAGGTGACTATGGTTACTATTGCTCAATACTGCCGGTCACATTGTGATGTGTTCAAAGTAAAATGCTCCTTTTGTAATATTCATGATTATACTTTCATCATTGACATGATGTTGGGGGCTAAGTTTACACTTTATTTCCATTTTTAAGTGATTCTTCACATTTCAGTCAAATTATATCTCTCCCTTATGGAGTTGTGGAGAAAGTAGCAGACGTGACGGTCCTCTAGTGGTGAAAAATGTGGACTGCAGAGGCCTCCCCTCCTTCAGCCCACCCACACTTCAGCTGTCACCCCTGTCCTAAAAACATCTAACCCACTTCGACCAAACAAGCCTCTAAAACAAAATGTCTCTGTGAAATATTTATGGTTGGCTTCCAAGCCATGTGAAATACACTTCACGCCCTAACAAAATGAAAACTCTTAACTGGAGCAGAGTGGAAGCCCAGGATAAGAGGCCCTGTTCTTGTGGGTCGTCTCCGTGTGGACAGAGGCCAATTGTCCAGCATGTCAGTGCTTGTAGGTGCCTTTCAACATGGAGCCCCAATGGAGTCCAGTTTCACAGTGAAACCTGAGATGAATGAATGGGACAAGGCGACTTCAACACCTCTGGCCCCAGATTGAAAACAGACAGAGACACAAAGCCAAGTTTCCAAGGTGATAAATCCGCTTTATTAGGGATTCCCAGGGCTTCAGTGACCATCAGGAGGCATTAAAACACAGTACAGTTACAGTACAATTCAATACATAGCGCAATGTCACTTATAAACACTAGTGCTCATCATACAGTTAGATCATACCCAGGGCCATTTGTGGTGAAGTAGCGGCAGCAAACATGCTACCTACATCAGGTCAAAGTTATCCTGGTCCCAGATCAGTTTGTGCTATCCTGCCAACTCCTATGGACATTGTAAATAACTATTGGCAAGAGAGCACAAACTGATCTCGGACCAGGCTAGTTGAAAGTGTCAATTGAACAATATTTATCAAATATCACAGTGTTCAGTTCTCAAAACAGGTACCAAAAGCCCGAAAATCAACGACCTGTCAATCATGTTTGACAAAAAGGAGAAAAACATTACAGTACAATATTAGTTACACCCTGCCTTTAAAAACACTATGCCTATTGGTTTGTTTTAAAATGCAGGAGGGAGAGTTCATCAGTGTAAGGTTATAAGGTTATCTCTAAGGAAACTGCCAGAAATAAAGCAGTTCAACGCTGGAGAAAAAAGTGCAAATCGTAAGAAAGTGGTTGTTTTGGAGGGATTGCTGCGCCAAGGTAACCTCTTGCAGGATATGTCAACCGGGCACAAATACATATGATTCGCAATGCATTTCTATGCTGTCCCATTCCTACTATCTCAGCACTATGCTGCCGTCTTGTGCTTCATTAGTTTTGCCTCTTCCACATGCCTTTCTCCACTGTGACCTGGCCACATCATGAGTCAATGTTGTGCTTTTATGATACCATAGCCGTCTCTCTTCTGTATGTCTCTCACTGCAGCCCGACCCTGACAAACACACACACTCTCTGGTTCATGGGTCATTACCTGAACATCAACTATAACAACAGCAACCAACCAGTACGGTAAAACTCTGTTTAGAAACATTAGTATAGGAACCCCTTAGTCTTTTGAACAGGAGATTGAAAATGCAATTACACTTGGCTTTGGGGTGCATATAGAAATGGAGAGAGAAACCCTACATACAATACAGTACACTGCACAAGTCATGTCACGTCACACAGCTACCATATGTGGTGGAAAGCCAGTTTACAACCAGGAAATGACATCATCATGATGCAACATGCAATTTTGCCTGTTGGGGATGGTACTGGTGGTGAGATGCAGGAATGTCACTGTGAATGATGCCACTGACTTTAATGAGGTTCCGGTAGCTCATTAGCTTGGTGGAGGTAAGGTGTGCTGGAGGGTCAGGGGTCACCTCTTTCTGGGCATGCTCAGATGAGGAGCGTATCATCACTTCTCATGGGGTACCCGGGCCAGAAGGACCCGCACATTCACTTACTCCAACACATACCTCATAACAACCTCTATGCCTTTGTTATATACATAACGTTTCAATCCCAAATGGATCTCGGTCAGGTTGCTGTTAACCTGTACAAGCTATGTGTTGGAGTAACTGAGTGGGCAGGCCCTCTACTCCTCCATGTCTCAGATGAGCACCCTGAGCTCCTCGTCAGTCAGCTGGTTGACCTCCATGATCTTCTCCAGCTGTTCAGCGTAGCACGCCATGTCCTGCAAGAAGTGAGGTATCCTCACATGCTCCATCAGCGCCAGGCCTTTCAGACGATCCACGTCCTCGTACGACACCTGGGCAGGCAGGCAGACAGGAACAATCAAGATGGAATTTGTGCTAATTTAATATAATAAGGTTTCTATTAAGCAGGGAGTGCCAGTGGCCAACCCCCTCCTGTCAGGCTTTTGTTCCAGCCTTACTTTAACACACCTGGAACTGCCCTGATGAGCAGCTCATTGATGTGTTCGAGCAGGGCAGGAACAAAAGCCTGCATACCAAGTAGCTCTCTCGGAGGGTTGGCCACCTGTGCTATACAGATAAGCCTAGGAGGACAGACAGCAGTAACACTGGAAGCCCACACATTGTGAGTCATGTGTTCCCTCCCTATGCCTGAAGTCATTCTTCTTCTCAGGCAGAATCACATGGTCTGCTCTGCTCTCTCATACAGCTGTAGTTACATAAGCTTGTTCAACCTGGCATCTCATTCAATTTCATGTGCAAATAAGCATTGTCGTTATGGTGAAGGAGAGAGGAAGAGAGGAGAATAATATGAAAGCTGTGCAGTCAAACACATCCAACGTATTGCCTTTGTCTCCTGTCTGCAGTGTAATGCAAACCCTTTGAAAAATAATTATTATGCACAAAAAGGCATAGGATGCAGACCATAGAATAAGAATTGGTTACCTTGTTAGCCGGTTAGGCAGCCTCCTGATAAACCTACTCTTGCTATGTCTACGGGTTCTAGTCTGACACATTAAACAGACCCCGTTACCCACCTTCCCCAGGGACATGAGCAGCTGGAAGTTAATCCTCTCTCTGTGTCTTAGAATCTTCAGGATGCCGTCCAGGTACACCTGGTCCTTCCTGAAACAGCCTGAAATATACAACAAGCCCATCAAGATGACAGCAGTACGTACTGAAACAAGCTGAAATATACAACAAGCCCATCAAGATGACAGCAGTACGTACTGAAACACCCAAGGCCTGGTAGAAAATGCTGACTCCAGTAGGATACAAGGCGAAAGCTAGAGATAAGTGTGTGCCTGCATGCAGGAATGCCTATGTATGGGCGTGTGAACAAACGTGTCTGTGTTAGTTACCAGGCTGTGCGGTGTCGCCCTGCCCCCTCTTGGCTCGTACACAGTAGTCCCAGCGTGTGTTGGGGTCCTGGACGAAGCGTCCCAGGCTGTGGAACAGCTGAGAGAAGGACATGCGGCTGGCCTGGTACACAGTGTAGTAGAGCAAGGCAGCCCTCCACAGGGTAGGGTCCTTACGGAACAGGACAGAGTGGATGCTGGCCAGCCCCTCCTCAGTAGGGTTCAAAGGTCGGAGGTTGTGCTTTTTCCTGCCGACTCCGCTGCTCCACGGCTGCTGGGCGTTGTTGATGCCCCGGAAGTAGTGTGTGCCTGGGGAGAGGGCACAGACACAGGAAATGACCACAGTGGCTATATTGCACCAACAGGGTGAAGAGACCCATTGACAATGTACTTGGAAGCTGAACTCATCCTCGAAAAAATAACTGTGCTGCTGAGTACAGCAGAGCAGACTAGTGGTCCGAGGCAGCACACAGCAAGTTCAGTATTGAGTGGTCCAGTACCATGAGTAATGATTGTGTTCATTTAAATGTGCTGTGGTTGCGTATGTGCTTCTTACCAAGACATGTTTTGAACCTAACACTTCTGACCCATTCTCCGTGATCCAGGAGAAACTCTGTGCATCGAAAGACCCTTGAAAGACATTACTGTGTGGCTGTAATACTGGAAAAACACTGGGATTTGTGCACCTCTTGACAAAACTACCGTAAGTATGATAGAGGTATAATGGAGTTATACCACTCACTGATCTCATGTCGTAGCATGCCCTCCAGCCAGTGTTCCCGGGCTGTGGCAATGTTGATGGTCAGAGTAGGCCGGCTGTTCACCACCGTCATGGACGCTCTGGAGAGGAGGTCGTCTGTCACATTGACCACTATCTGACAACAGACAGAGGGAGTGATGTTGAGACTCACTTTATATGGAGCACTATCTGGCAAAGACACCACAGAGAGATATGTAGTTATGAAATGTGTACCTTAATAAGCGCTACGGTACCAAAGCAGGATATGGGGTTACTATGTGAGGAGGGGACTGTGTGGCGGTTACGTCATATGAGGGAATTGTTCTGATTGGGGTGTGCAGAATGTTAATTATAGTGATTTTTGGGAGGGAGCTTTAGGAGGAACATGACGAACCAGCCCCTGGCTTGGCGAACCAGCCCGTCTTGGCAGCCTGGTACTTTATTCTGGCTGTTTCCTGTATTCTCTATGACCTTCATGGCTCAGAACATGACAGAGGTTGTTATTAATCTATTCAGCAAAAACGACAGGGCCAACAGAGGGGTCAGCAGGATGTGCTAAGGGAAACGGAAACCTTGTACAAGCTGCCTGTCACCGCGGGGATGTCGGCCTTCTCCTGTATCTGTGTGGCTGTTCTTTTATACCCAGGAGTACCTGGGAACTGCTCTCTGGCATAGCCATTAGATGATTAAAACAAAGCTGACCCAGGATCTGTGGTAAGGGGTACCTTTCTCCAGGTAAAAGTTGCCCTTGACCACAGATCTAGGATCAGATTACTCAAGACGCTCTCTCACCTCCCCAATACAGCCCTCCTTTTCCATGTACTTCTTGACCAGGTACCAGATCCGGCCCTTGGTGAGCAAGTTTCCCCCTGTGGCCTGCTCAAACTTCTCATAGTTCCCATACTTCTGGAGGGCCAACTCCATGATACGCACCGCCTGTAGTGAGAAACACAATGACATGCCGTCAACTAACAGACAACATTATGCTCAAATCTAATGATGGACTCCGGTATTATCTTGGTAAGGATACAGCTATAAAGGCTTGATTCCATTCGAGTGCAACTTGTGTTCAGATGATATTGTGGGAAATAACAAGAACTTGTCTCTTCCTTCAGTTGATTTGTTTGAAGGGACATACTGCATAGAAAACAGCTCCCTATAATTAGGCTATATCGGGGATGGGCAACTTTAATGGGGGTTGGGAACTCCAAAAATCTGAACTCATCATGAGGGGCCACAGTTGCCCCTAAGTTTTAGAGTTCATTTTGTGCAATTCCACACATGTTGCCATAGGGTGTAGAGAAAATGCAATTTTACAGTTAATTTGCTACAATTCTACACATTTCACCACAGGGCTTTAATTTGCCCTTGATTACTTCACATTTAGATAGCAGTCCGCTAGAATAACTTAACAATCGACAAATGTTTTGCTGACATGGGCTAATTGAGTGACTATCAGTGACTGACATAACAATAGAAAAACTGTTGATGCACAACCACATTTTGAATTCGCACCTTGAGCAGGGCCCTGTGGGCTGCCAGTTGCCCCTCCCTGAGCTATATAAATAGCTCCCTATTGGGAATAGCACTTGGAGTCATTTTGTCCAGTAGCCAGGTCAGGGCAGAACAGGTCAGTGCTTTCTCCATTCTCTCTAGTGTGTGTTCAGGGCTGTGGACTAGGCTTAAGAGACAGTCCCTACTCTCTACAGGTCATTAGAGATCATCCTCTCTCTCGCCCCAGCACACACACCACAGAGATCAAGTAGAGACCAGAAATCAAGTCAGTTCTGTGAAATGTACAGTAACTGGAGATGTTATGCAATAGTACAATTACCTGTTCACATCACATAGAGTAAATCAGTGTCTAAAGTTGGGCAGATAGCCTAATTTGTGTTTCATCGTTTATTTAAGTTTAATAACAGTTCATTCTGATCATGGAGTATGTAACAAAAAAAGATGTCCTTTTCTACATTAAATCTACATCAGTAGAATGAATGGACACACAGTTGTATATACTGGGAGTGTGTAAAACAAGACTGGTGCCAGGAGTGGAAGAAAGAAAACATGATAGCACAAACTGCAATATCCTCCACAGGATCACTTTACAGTGCATTTCCTGTAGTCTTCACTCAACTAAAGAGGCTGCCATATGTTACTATCAGTATACTAGTGTTACCCAGGTAGCTAGTATGCAACAGCACACCTCAGGGGATGCTACTAAGTTCAAACCGCACTCGAAACACTAGACCAGACTACATTCTATTAATTCTACAGAACTATAATTTAGACAGCGGCCTATCTATTACAATCCTTGTGATTTACAGTAGTACTCATTATTTTAGAGCATAAACCTCGGGCCTTTTATTGGAAATGTATTTGTCCCTCAATTCATTCTTGTAGCTCCGCTAACTATCTATGTATCGTACAAAGATGTGCATTCCTATTCATGTATCCATTAAGCTTTACGGCGTCTGATTTCTCTTGTCTTTCCTGTTGGCGTAATCACAACATGACTTTTAACATACTCAACTATTGATCTGTCGGTAGAGTACCTTGTTGGATATCTGCCCAGAATAAGGGCTAATGTGGATATCCATTTGATACATACTAATGTGGATAGATATTTTCTGCCTCAACCCTACAGCTCAGACAGAGAGAGCACTGGTGTCTTTTTCTATCTCCACTGGTGTGCTAAGCTGGAGTTTTAAAGCAAGTTTTTCCCAAATAATCCATCCAATCTTGTCTGACAGGATTTGTCTGCTACTTGGTTACGTGGCTTTCACTGAGTGGCCAGATTTACTTCAGCTCAGTCTACCTCTTGCCTTTGCTGAAAATAGTTGTATAAAACCTGTGTCCCGTTCCTGGCCTTACACTTACCTGTGACAGTAATTGACATGGTAGTTCACTCCTCACCTCTCCACTGTGTTAGCTAGATTTCAGAAATGTAGGTAGATTTCTGGTTTAAAATGGCCGAAAAGTGCTATTAATTCATTAACATGGGTCTCACCTGTGTCAGAAAGCGGTCGGAGGCGTTGTTGTGGCGAGCCAGCACCAGCGGAGACACAGGGTTGCTGTACTCAAACTGAGGATTGTAGCTGAAGTCCGACTTGAAGAACTTCACCTTCTCCTTCTCCACATTGGACGGCTTGATGGCAGTGAGGATGCAGAGCTTCTTGACCCCGGCATTCTCCCCTTCGCGCATCACCCCTCCTCTGGGCAGAGACGGCAGCTTGGTACGGGGTGAGCTGGTGAAGCATGTTTTCCGGGGCCGGGAGACAGGGCTGGGGGACAGGCACGTGGTGCTACCCAGGACCTTGATGCTGTGGGCTGGCTTGGGTCCGCTGGGGAAGCCCCCTGAGGCGGAGGAGAAGACATGGTGGTGGGAGGAGAGCCTGGTGTCTCCGCTGCCCTGCTGGCCCAACAGTAACAGAGGAGTTACAGACGGACGGCGGTGGCTGTCGTGTGACCTGCAGGTTGTAGAGGCACATCTCACAGTCTTCTTGGGCCTGCGGTACGGGGAGTGCTTGGGGCTCTGTCTCTCCTCCTCCTCGGCCTGCAGGAGTACATTGTAGCTGCTGGTTCCCGTGGTGAAGAGGTCCTTGAGGATGCTGGATGACAGCTTCTCCAGGCACACCTGAGTGGGGCTCACAGGCCGCTTGTCTGGCACCCTGGGGCTCGAGTACTTCTTAGAGATCTCCATCTCTACCGGCACCATCGAGCTAAGGAGGAACTTCTTAGACTGCTCCATCTCTGGCCAATGGAGCCTTTCTGAAACAACAAGTGATGATGACTGACCGAGGGTTGAGTCAGTAATGCTGACGCAGCAGCTTACTTATTTTAGATTCTCTCACTCACTCGCTGAACAGTACATAGACTAATCCTCTTACAGAACAAGACACAGAGGAGTGTCTTCAGTCTGCAGCCAGTTCAGCTCTAAAGCTAGACTTATGTGAATTCTGTCATGTGTGCGTGCGTTGTTCAGAGAACCCTAACAGAGGTTTATTCAATAGCTCAGAAGGTGATATCATCGGTTTGGGTTTGCAATGCAACACTGACTCAATCAGCCTCGGGTAATAAAGGCTGCTACTATCCTCTTCCCCTTCATAGAATCACAGTGCATAGACCTCAAATGGACATATCCAACATACTCTGCAGTTACAACTTTATAGCAATCGTATCAGCAGTCCTTAGTGGGACTAGCAACTATGCTTCATTGATTTCTCTATGCACAAAGCACAGTCAGTTATGATGTAGGCCTAGTCACCTAATTATTCCCATCATGTCTCCAGAGTCTGACAGTGTAGCAGCCCTTGTGCAGAGCCTTGTGTCCTGACCTCCAGTGGGATGGCTGGATGACCAGGAGCATCATCACACTCTGTATAACCACTCTGTTCAGACAGGAGCACTGATGTGGAAGTTATGCAACCACTGCACTAACAACACAACCACTTCAGGGCTTCAGCAGATCACATGGCAACAACAGATTTGAAAACAAACCATTCCAGATAACATTGCCAAGCTGAATCATTCCAAAAGATAAGGGAGTCAGTAGCTGGTCACAGAACAAATACATTAAGAATGGATAAATATCCCTTTTGACCATGTCAATGTTTTCTGCTTTATTACAGCAACAGGTGTCTTTTGCAGTTCTTCTACAAAATAATTGTCGTGGTGCACTGCAAAATAGCTTCATTTAGATTTTTGAGGAAGTATAGTACCGACAAGTAATGCAGTACAATAGCTACTGGAAGTTAGAATGCATATTTAGACTGTTATAACAATTTGGCTGTACTTTTATATAGCTATTTATTTGAATGTGTGATTTTATTTAAAGTGTCGTTGGGCGTCTTGAAAAGCACTTAAAATAAAATGCATTATTATTATTAAGCATGTAATTACTTTATGACAGCTTTGTAATTATGTCTAAAATAACTTAGTGTCAAAACAGTTGCAGAATGATAGGAAAATGGAGCATATATGCAGCACAACTGTTATAAACCTAATAACGAAGACACTTTAAAATCATCATAAAGTATGCTTAGCTACATAACAGTAACCAATAAAGCATTGTATCTGTTTGAAGTTCCGTGTGTTTCTGTTGCTGCCGGCGTTCTGACCAGGTTGGACATATTCAAGTGAATTCAAGGCATAACACAGATCAAGTGCATACATACCAGTGACGTTTATTGATTCGAGCATCCTCTGAGACTTTGTTCTGCGGATAACCACTTGACAACGTCTTCCAAGCAAAAAACAAGTAGCTTGCTATTATAGCTAGCTAACAATTAACGTTAGCTAGCTAACAAGCTTGCCAACAGACACTAACCTAACCTAGCTCGCTAGTTAGCTAGGTCAAACTGAACAAGACTAGCTGGCTATGGTCGATAACAGCAGCTACCCATCTAGCAGAGAACGTCCTTCGTTGAGCTCCTCGGCATCAGTCGTGTCGCTGTAGTTCTGGAGCTGTGACAAGATACGAGCTGTTTCCATGGTGCCCCGGCAACGTCACACATAAACATTTGTGCTTCTGAGATAATAAGATAATAAGAGACAATATTTGTTGTGTCATTATAGTTTATACATAGTTTATACTAATGTATCGCTGAATAAAGGGCCTTGAATGTGCAGGATACAGCTAAGTAAGCTGTCCCATTGGCTTTGTGTGGTTGAGAGAAAGTACAATCGACAGACACAGACAGACAGACAAACTATTCTGTTCTATTCTAGAGATATATATAGAAAAATTCAGCTGATCAGATTCAGAGATATTTCTCTACATGTGAAATCGGCTCTAAATGGTCTCTATGTACTGTGTGTGTGTGTGTCATGTTTACTGTTCATTTCTGATTTCAAATCAAATCAAGTTGTATTAGTCACATGCGCAGAATACAACAGGTGTAGGTAGACCTTACAGTGAAATGCTTACTTAAGAGCCTCTAGCCAACAGGGGAGGGGGGGGGGGGGTAGCCATTTGACTAGATGTTCAAAAGTCTTATGACTTTTAGAAGCCTCTTGGACCTAGACTTTGTTATTTCACTTTGGTTTATTATCTATTTCACTTGCTTTGGCAATGTAAACATATGTTTCTCATGCCATTAAAGCCCTTTGAATCGAATTGAGAGTGAAACTTGAATCTGATTGGCTATAATGCGTCTGTCTACGCCCATTGTGTTCATCATTGGCTGTTTCGTGAATCCTGCGCGATTCCAACCGTCGGAGTCTGCGCAGTGAACAAAGCGCTGAAATTCAAATCTTGAACAGATGTTTCTTTAAAAAAAAAAAAAAAAACAGGAACGGAGGCGACTGGTTTGGAGAAACGTCGGCTCATAAACTTTCCGCGTTTGTGGAATTAGAATAGATAAACGATAATTATTTAATATAGCTAAGTCAGTAGATTTGAACAAAGATAAACTATTATCGGAATGGATCCGTTTACCGAGGTGAGTGCACATTTTCTTTATTTTATCTACTATAGCTAATAAGTAATGGTTAACATTTGCTAGCTAACGTTAGCTACCATGCCATGGCCAGCTAATGTTAGCTATCAAAAACAATTTGCTTGTTGCATTGCATTAAGATGTTAAACTGGTTTGATAACCAAAATACTCAGTGACTGTCATTAAACTACATATTTGTAGTACTGAAATAATGTTGTAAAACCTGCATGCATGCTGGCGTTAATCGCGTGTTAACTTAGTGGGGGTTAGGTAGCTGTTAACTACCTCGTTCATTTGTTCTTCAACAAAAGGGAATTTTAATATTTTGTTAACTAGCTAAAACTGGCCGATTTCAAATGTATAACCTCAACTGAAAGTTGTTGGAAACGTTGCATGTTAGATAGCCAAGTCAGCTGTTATATAAGTTACATCTAAACCCTGACACCTTCAGTGTGAAAAGTGAAAGACTAAAGTTACATACATGGGATGCTTTAGTGAATTTCAGAATGTCTGGAATAGAGAAGGCAGAAATAAAACAATTCAATAAACATTCTCCTGTAGCTCCTGTTCTGAAGGTATTTTTCCTCTTCATAATTATAATGCTGTACGTTACATGCCCGCATAAAGCAGTCGGGTGATTCTTCTTGTCAACAAGCCCCTCCCTTAACGTGCGAGCAGGGAGAGAGAAATCTACAATTCCCTTATTGGGAATGAATGAATGGATTCCATTCTCCCCAGGACAAGTTGGAGCTTGGAATAGTTCCAACCGTTGACTCCTTTAGTCAAAACTACTATGACAAAATTAAGAGTTTGAATATGAATACAGGAATTAACGTTTAGTGTTTTAGTGTTAGTGTTTAGTGTTTTCAGTTACACTGGGTGTTTTAACCTTAATTTCCATACAGCAGCTGCCTGACAATTTCACTATCAATTTTACCAAATGCACCATGAGGACTAGCTAGATTTAATTTTAAAATTCACCCTGGTTTGGTACTGGTTGTGTTCCATGACAACTCAGATATAGAAGAAGCAGCGGCCATCGGCAGTATACAAAATCCCTCAAATTTCCACTCCAACCAATAGAAAGGCCTCGTGAGATTTCAAATCCAGTAGCCACAACATGACAGGGGTGGCTCATTCCTAAGGAATGACGACCACTTTAACAAGTTTTCCACACAGCCTAGCCGGGTGAGAGAGCTGTTAAGGGAACTCTGAAACAGGCAGGAATGTGTTGTCTTGCACTGTAGCAGCCAGGGCTCTGGCCCAGGGCAATAAATCATGCCTCAGGACTGTTTGCCTTGGACTGGGGGGCCAGCTAGGGTTTTAGTGTACAGATGAGAAGAACAGACATGACATGAGGAGGCCAGGGAGAATAAGTTTAGAGGCAATGACAGCCTTTTATCGCCTTCAGACCCAGTAGTTTTTGTTGACCCTGTGATGTGGACGAAAACGTTTTCACTATTTGAAAGCCATAGACCCCCTCCATCCACTGTTCACTATGGGTTCAATAAAATAGAACAGAAAGGAAAACATACTAAAATGGCACCAACTTAAAGGGCAACTCCACCACTTTTCAACCTCATGTTCATTATCTCCAGCACCAAACCAATGTCTACATATGTGAAAACAGTGTGTTTCTGATGATGTGGTTAAAAAGATGAGAAGGTCCTAATCAATATTTCTGTGATATCAGTGTAGAATTTAAACGTAAGAAAGTGATTTTCAAAACCTGCAACGAGTTTCTAGCCAGGGGGAGTGTATTTTCTTGCCCACCACATCACTGCAAGTCTGTGTTTGAAAATAACTGTCATTGGGTAGAACTTTTTAAAGTTATATTTTTCTAGAAATTTGCCACTTTAAGTTACAGTACCAGTCAAAGGTTTGGACACACCTACTCAAGCGGTTTTCTTTATTTTTACTATTTTCTACATTGTAGAATAATAGTGAAGACATCAAAACTATGAAATATCACACATGGAATCATGTAGAAACCAGAAGGGTGTTAAACAAATCAAAATATACATAATATTTGAGATTCTTCAAAGTAGCCACCCTTTGCACACTTGGCATTCTCTCAACCAGCTTCATCAGGTAGGTTAATGCATTTCAATTAACAGGTGTGCCTTAAGTTAATTTGTGGATTTGTTTCCCTTAATGCGTTCAAGCCAATCAGTTGTTGTGACAAGGTAGGGGTGGTATAGAGAAGATAGGCCTATTTAGTAAAAGACCAAGTCCATATTATGGCAAGAACAGCCAAAATAAGCAAAGAGAAATGACAGTCCATCATTACTTTAAGACATGAAGTTCAGTCAACCCGGAACATTTCAAGAACTTCAAGTGCAGTCGCAAAAACCATCAAGCGCTATGATGAAACTTGCTCTCGTTCATTAGTTACTAGCCTCAGAAAGCGGCAATTAACTGCACCTCAGATTGCAGACCAAATAAATGCTTCACAGAGTTCAAGTAACAGACACATCAACATCAACTGTTCAGTGTGAATCAGCCTTCATGGTCAAATTGCTGGAAAGAAACCACTACTAAAGGACTCCAGTAAGAAGTGACTTGTTGGGGCCAAGAAACATAAGCAATAGACCTTAGATCGGTGGAAATTTGTCCTTTGGTCTGATGAGTCCTTATTTTAGATTTTTGGTTCCAACTGCCGTGTCTTTGTGAGACGCATTTTAGATTCTTCAAAGTAGCTATTATTTGCCTTGATTACAGCTTTGCACACTCTTGGCATTCTCTCAACCAGCTTCACCTAGAATGCTTTTCTAACAGTCTTGAAGAAGTTCCCACATGCTGAGCACTTGTTGGCTGCTTTTCTGTTACTCTGCTGTCCAACTCATCCCAAACCATCTGATGCACTCCTTCTTGGTCAAATAGCCCTTACACGGCCTGGAGGTGTGTTGGGTCATTGTCCTGTTGAAAAACAAATGATAGTCCCACTAAGCGCAAACCAGATGAAATGGCATATCACTGCAGAATGCTGTTAGCCATGATTGTTGTATGCCTTGAATTCTAAATAAATCAGCGTCACCAGTAAAGCACCCCCACACATCACAATTCCTCCCCCATGCTTTACGGTGGGAACTACACATGCAGAGATTATCCGTTCACCTACTCTGCACCTCACGGCGGTTGCAACCAAAAATCTCAAATTTGGACTCATCAGACCAAAGGACAGATACTCTCAGAGCCTGGTTACTCTCTAGGTTTCTTCCTAGGTTCTGGCCTTTCTAGGGAGTTTTCCCTAGCCACCGTGCTTCTACACCTGCATTGCTTGCTGTTTGGGGTTTTGGGCTGGGTTTCTGTATAGCACTTTGTGACATCGGCTGATGTAAGAAGGGCTTTATAAATACATTTCATTGATGAAATAAATGTGATACTCTATGTAGACATAGGGCTGGGCGATGTGGCCTAAACATCTAGATAAAATCTATTTTTTTTGTATTTATTATTTTTTAATTTTTATTTTACTTATGGGCAATCCAAAATATCAAGATTTGTGAAATGTTAAATGTAAAATGCACTGTATTCAAAAAGTCAGCAATAATCTATTAATTCAGGTCTTGTGAAATTATGCCTAGGTTAAGAGTAAGCCTTCCACAACCATACAACCCACTAATAATTTGTTGCAATAATCACTGATCTGACTTTCAAGTACCCTTTTGTTTACACATTTTACCAGAACCATGCATAATGGACCAACTTCTTGTAGCAGGCATTATGGAAAATTAACACAGGTCTCATAAACAATCTCTCAAGCAACAGCCCACATGCTCGTGAGTAGCAAGCTGATCTTTATATTTAAAGTATAGCTAACTTGGATCTATTTGCTAGCTAACAAGATAGAACAGTTGAATTGTTATGAACACACCGTTCTGTTCGTCTCCAACTGTTTGAACAGCATGTTAGCCTGTCCACTTTGTTCAGATGTTGAAATCAAGTGGCCTACCTTATTTCTCAGAATGAGAATGAGTTGCCAATTCCTTTGTTTTTGTAATGCTTATTGCACATTTACAAACAGACTAGACAGCTACTATAACAGTCTGTGGCTAAAATGCATCTAGTTGTATGTTGGACTGAGCATCCGAAAGGTAGCATGAATTTTCCAGAATCCGTGTTCATTGATACTCCCGTTTTAGTGCGGTCTGCTCTGGAGGAGTTGGAATTTGAGGAGCTGATACATAAAAAGGCTATTAGTAATGTTAAATTCTCCTTTATTACAGTAAAATGTCTTCATGTGTTTGTGTCCATATGACCGATTCTGTTGGACCAAATGCAAATAGTGAGTTGAAAGTAGTGATCGTTCATATTTGTTACTGTGAGTGGGATGGGCTTGGTGTGCATGTGTAATTGGGAAGATGCTCAGTAACGGTAGAAGGGGCGAAGGAGACGAGACCAAAAAGACATGAACAGGCGAACATAAACGCTCATCAGAAATGTTTACAAAATATGGAATATCGCACAAAAACATGCATTAGAATTAATCAAATGAATTTGATATCACCCAGCCCTATGTAGACACTGGTTGGGTGTTGGAGATAATGAATGAGGTTGAAAAGTGGCGGAGTTGCACTTTTACAATGGTGTGGAATGTCCCTCAGGATGTCACTTTTATGTGCTAGTCAATGCTGACTGGACAGTACGGTGGCTACTACTAAGTCCTGTTCTGATTAGATTCAATCAAATTAGAAAATAAGAAAAAATGCACACAGTGCTCTAAATGTAAATGTTATGTCATAATGAAGTATTGTTTTTCTTCCCTGTTCAGAAACTCCTGGAGAGGACCCGTGCTCGCTGGGAGAACCTGCAGAAGAAAATGGCAGAGAGGTCCACTGCTTCCAACAGACAGATGGCCAAGAGAGCTAGGGAGCCTCTGGCTGAGACATGCAACAGCCTGGTCACAGAGCCTGTCGTCGACAAAGGTAAGGAAGGCTTTCCTACAAAAAGATCATGCATTTTATGTTGTATCCCTTTGAGAATAAAAGTGTACCAATTATTATTTGCGAGCGCAGTGCTCCCTCTGGTTGCGAAAGTGAATATAGCGTAGATTAGTTTTGTTTTATTTGAAACGCCAGATGGTTCCATTAGCCTTCAGGAAGTGGTTGAACTTCCTGACCTGCATGTGCAGAGCTTTCCATACAGGAAGCTTGACTGTTGAAACTGCTCAGAGACTGATCTGATCAAATCAGAGTGGGATGTGTCTAGTCTTGCAGCTTTCCCGGTGCTGTGTACAAAAATAGACAAAATGGGGACGTTTCAGATTGTCTGTATATCAAATACTTATATTCATTTTATGGATTGGAAATCGTCCAGTGTGTAAACTTAACTCGTGGTGTTTCTTACTTGTCCCCCAGGCCCCCAACATTCCACCAAGCACTCTCCCTCCAAGCGGAGTCGTTCAGGTGAACTTGACAAGCCCACCATTATTGGCGAGGAGAACAGGGAGCCTGCAATGCCTCCTCGCACCCTGACCCCTACTCTGTCAGATCCCCAGACTGACCGGAAGCCCCCAACGGGCCCAGCCAGCATTCTCTCTGCCTCTTCTCTAGAGATGGTGGATGTCTGCCCTGCTCTTCCCGTTCCTGAACCAGAGCCCATGGTGGCAACACGGCTTGTGCCAGAGCAGGTCAGGGCCACGGAGGTAGAGCGCCCTGCCCCAAAACCAGAGAAGGTGGCTGTGAGTGCTGCTCCACAGAGGACCAGGGATGTGGAGGTGGTGCCTACTAGCACAGTTCTTCAGAGGAACAGAGAAGAGCAGGGGGAGGCTCCCACCTCCTCCACCCCTGCTGCCATGAAGTCTCGCCTGGCCAGACTAGCTGAACAGAGGCATTACTGGGACTCTGAAGGTAAGAAGCATGATTTTTTTGACTAGCTTGATCATTTCATTTGTACATGCAGCACCTGCTTAACCATTTATAGATGACCTGGAAAAACATTTTTTTATGCACCCTCTAATATCAGTTTTGAATTATACTACAACAATCATACTAAACAGTGTTTTGGGCTGACACATTTGAATATCTATGTTTTTCCTTCCAAGGTACCTCTGAGGTTCCAGACATCCCAGCAGCTCTGTCCCCAGTGAAGAACCAGACCCAGCCGAGGCAGGCCGTAGCCCCAGTCCCCACACCCGTCCATGCTGCTGCGTCCTCAGAGGCCCCTGTAGGCAGGAAGGGTCGGCTGGCCAACCTCGCAGCCACCATTGGGTCCTGGGAGGATGACCTCAGCCACGCGGCCCCTCGCAGCAGCAGAGACTATGCACAAGAGAAGCCTGGTAGTGTTAGTAACGCCACCCCTGCTTGGAGGAGAGAGGCTGGTGCTGGAGCCAAACCCACCTCTGCTGCTGCAGACCGTCCACAAATGACTCAGTCATCAAACAGAAAGCCTGCTCTGGATTCCAACCAGGTGAGTCACCAATCAATCAAATGTAATTTTAAAGCCCCTTTTACTTCAACCGATGTCACAAAGTGCTATACAGGAACCCAGCCTAAAACCCCAAGCAGCAAGCAATGCTGATTTTAGAAGCATGGCGGCTTGGAAAAACTCCCTAGAAAGGAAGGAACCTAGAGAGGAACCAGGCTCTGATGGGTGGCCTGTCCTCTTCTGGCCGTGCCGGGTGGAGATTATAACAGAACATGGCCAAGATGTTCAAACGTTCATAGATGACCAGCAGGGTCAAATAATAATAATCACAGTGGTTGTAGGGTGCAACAGGTCAGAACCTCAGGAGTTCATGTCAGTTGGCTTTTCATAGCCGATCATTCAGAGTTTGAGACAACGGGTGCGGTAGAGAGAGAGAGAGTCGAAAACAGCAAGTCTAGGAAAAGGTAGCACGTCCGGTGAATAGGTCAGGGTTCCATAGCCGCAGGCAGAACAGTGAAAACTGGAGCAGCAGCACGACCAGGTGGACTGGGGACAGCCAGGAGTCATCAGGTAGTCCTGAGGCATGGTCCTAGGGCTGAGAGATTATTATTTTTTTCTCACACCAGATAAGATGGGAGAAATACTCCAGATATAACAGACTGACCCTAGCCCCCCGACGCGTAAATACAACAGTTGACTTAGGAACATTATGATTAGTAACTAACTGTATGTCAATATGTCAATGCATGGGAGAAACTGATTCTATACAGCCATTTTGAATGTGAAAAATAAGACATTAAGATATGTATTGGTGATGCTTTGCAAGAATGCGGTGTGCAATAACTTATTTTAAATAGTTATGTTTCAACGCACATGCACAGGACTTTGAGATTTACTGAACAGTTTGGTTAATTATTTCCCTCTTGCATTTCTTCAGCAGCATGTCCACTCCCCAGTCAAGTCCACCAGAGCATTTCCCCCCAGCCCTCAGAAGACTGAAGTACCTGAAGCCAGACCAACTCTACGGACAGGCAGAGGTCTCCCCTCTCCTGTATCCAGTCCCCAGAGGAGTTACCAGGGGAGAGCCTCAGCCTTCACCCCCAGCCCCGAGAAAGGTGCTCTCTCCTCAGCCTCACCTGTGCCTCAGAGCCCCCTGAAGAACCAGGCCCTGTCCCGAGCCATGGAGGTCAACGGTAGCCCCGAGAAGCCAGAGCTCCCCACACAGCCCTCTACCATCAGGCCCACTGGACCCTCTGTCCTGCAGACCAGGGAGAGGTTCACAAAGGAGACCACCCCGGCCACTCCCCTGCAGCAGAGAGGCACCGCTGGAGCAACTGGACCATCTGTCCTGCAGACCAGGGAGAGGTTCACAAAGGAGACCACCCCGGCCACTCCCCTGCAGCAGAGAGGCACCGCTGGAGCAACTGGAACTCCAGGTGAGTGAGAATTAGCACTCAACTTAGCTTTGTTGTTTCCTACGCTAAAGTCGACAGCTTATTAGGATGTTCTGAAATATCAGATGTTTTAATACACCGTCTCTGCTCATTTGACAATTGCTGGTCAAACCATTGCTGGTTTCAAACATGTGTATGTCCACTTCCATTGTCCTCCAAGAGTTACTGAATATTTTCTATTCGATTTCCAGCAGATGTCAAGTCGTTCATGGAGCGTTTTGGGGAGAGGTGCCAGGAGCGTTCTGGCCTGAGTTCCCCTGCTACCTGCCATGGAGCAGCCACTCGTAACCCAAACATAGTGAACCCGTCTGGGGCAGGCCTGGCTGGTCGTACCCCTGTAGTGAGCCAGTCTGTGACCCCCAACACCAGGCTGGTGCAGGAGAGGCTGAGAGCTGCCCAGGCTGCCAACACTGCCACCACTGCCCTTGCACAGAAACAGAAACTGGTATGTACAGTTCACTTTATTTACCTAGACCATCTACCTTAATGTCTTTAGTTTTGCCTTTGTACAGCACTTAGGTGTTTCTTTTTGTAATAAATAGCTTATTTAATTTTTTTATTAAAAGTATTACATTTATGACATTTGTTTTGTGACCAGACTGATGGAAAGTAGTCCTTTTCTTGTTCTTTATTGCAGGAGCGTGAGTCAGAACTGGCTCAGATTCGTAACCGTTTCCAGAAAGGGAACAACATTTGGAAGAACAAGGAGGAGGTGGTAGACACCAAGAAACTCACACAGGCCAAGGTTGGTGGGGAAGTATATTTCTTTCGATCCCGCTTGGACAAAACTTAATATCTGGTGTATGATGGACGACTGCAAAGCACTTATGAAGGAAATGTTATTGAGCCTGTAATAATTTCTCTCAGGATCTGATTGAGCATCCTGAGGAGAGAGGGCCTGTTGTCTCACAGCCTGATGAGCCAACAGCTTCCCCTCTGGATAGCCTGAATGCTGCACCCAAGAAACCTTCTGAGGAAGAAACACAGGAAGAGGAATCGGGTATTGTATTTACTGAGTACACTACTTGATCATACTGACTTGGCTTTCTTAAGATTACACTGATCATAGAGGTCTTCGGATGCTTTAATTGGATGCTTTAATCGGAAGTTTTCGGTCATTAACAAACTTAATCATAGCAGTCCCCCTTATAGTTTAAGTGATGGCATCACGGTAACATTCCACTCACTGCAGATGAAGAAGAGAGTCATGAGATGGAGATGAAAGTGGACCAGTCCAACAACTCTGAGATCAACAACTTTGACGGGTTCCATGATCAGATTGAGGAGCTGAGTGGTGAGGAGGGTGAAGGAGAAGAGGAGGAAGATAAACTGAACATCTCCTCGATGTCCATCCTGGCCCCCTTCTCTGAGTCGGTGGCTGCTGTGATCAAGAGCCCAGTAAGGAAGATGATGGTGAGTTACAGTACAAAGCTGGAAACAAAATGGGGGGGGGAAATGCTAAGCATACAAAGTATAATAATCTTTCAGCTATTTAATGTATTGGACTGCTTTTGAATGGAAGCGTGTCTTATTTTGTTTGTGCCCATGGACTAATGTCATGGCTAATAATGACATTTTTGGGCCAACCTAATACATTTTTATGTATATCCCTGCCCAGACGTCGACCCCAGCCAGTTCATTCAACGCTAAGAGCCAGACTCCTGACATTGTTTCCAGACCCAATAAGTTCCAAAGGGCTCGCTTGCTCCGGGCTGGGTCATCAGACAGCCTAGAGACAGATGAACATGAGGACCACAACCTGCCCTACAGGTAACCAACCAGTCAACGCCACATATCCTAACTAGTGCCTTACTGACTTGATGGTATCTCTAATGTAACTGTCTGAGTTTCACCCCTTCAAATGATACGTCAACTACTTTTTTTATTTGTCACTTTAGTTTCACTGAGTTCAAGATACGACCCCTAACTATTTTCTCTTAGGTCGTTCAGACTCTTGTATCCAATTAACACTCTGATACTTGTTCACTCTCTACATGTTTTCCTTTCTCTTCTAGTATTGATGCGTACAGGTCGACCAGGATCAAGGAGAGTACCGAGAGGCCCTGTGTGAAGCAGGTCATCGTGAAGGAGGACGTGTCTCGGAGAGCAGCAGAGGAGCCCAGGAGTCAAGGACACACCAGCATCAAACAGAAGATGAAGGTAAAGGCACGACAGACTGCTCCAAAACCGCCATAAAAAAGCCAGACTAAAAATAGAGCTGTTTGGCCATAATGACCATTGTTATGCTGGGGGGGGGGGGGGGGGGCTTGCAAGCCGAAGAGAACCATCCCAACCGTGAAGCACGGGGCTGGCAGAATCATGTTGTGGGGGTGCTTTGCTGCAGGAGGGACTGGTGCATTTCACAAAATAGATTGCATCATGAGGCAGAAAAAGTATGTGTATATATTGAAGCAACATCTCAAGACATGAGTCATGAAGTTCAAGCTTGGTCGCAAATGGGTCTTCCAAATGGACAATGACCCCAAGCATACTTCCACAGTTGTGGCAAAATGGCTTAAGGACAACAAAGTCAAGGTATTGGAGTGGCCATCACAAAGCCCTGACCTCAATCCCATAGAAAATTTGTGGGCAGAACTGAAAAAGCGTGTGCGAGCAAGGAGGCCTACAAACCTAACTCAGTTATACCAGCTGTCAGGACGAATGGGCCAAAATTCACCCAGCTTATTGTGGGAAGCTTGTGGAAGGCTACCCGAAACGTTTGACCCAAGTTAAACAATTAAAGGCAATGCTACCAAATACTAATTGAGTGTATGTAAACCTGACCCACTGGGAATGTGATGAAAGAAATAAAAGCTTAAATAAATTGTTCTCTACTGTTATTCTGACTTTTCACATTCTTAAAATGAAGAGGTGATCTTAACTGACCTAAGACAGGGAATTTTTACTAGAATTAAATGTCCGAAATTGTGAAACTAAGTTTAACTGTATTTGGCTACGGTTATTTAAACATCCGACTTCAACTGTAGGTGTTCCTTTTGTCAAGATGGGAAAGGGCAGCGTTGAGTGCAATAGAGATTGCATCATCTGTTGGGGCGCTATGCAAATTGGATTTGGGTCTAGGGTTTCTGGGATGATGCCTACAGACGTGAGTGCTACTGGTCGGTAGTCATTTAGGCAGGTTACCTTAGTGTTTTTGGGCACAGGGACTATGGTGGTCTGCTTGAAACATTTAGGTATTACAGACTCTGCCATGGACAGGTTGAAAATGTCAGTGAAGACACTTGCCAGTCGGTCACCGCGTACTCGGAGTACACGTCCTGGTAATACGTCTGGCTCTGCGGCCTTGTGAATGTTGACCTGTTTAAAGGTCTTACTCACATCGGCTACCGTGAGTGTGATCACTTCAGAGTGAATTTCAGAGGTGTCCCTGTCATACTGTTGGGAATAGTAAGGGATGTAGTAGTAGAGTATAAAATGTCATTCTGTACAAAAACAGACTTCATAGATTCAAGGTGTAAGTGCTCTGAGTGCAAAATATGTTACTACTTATAAGTACATCCCTTGGGATCTATTCCCCCTCATTCCATGTTGGTTCTTCTGACCACCGATGTTGATTTCCTCGTGACCAATAAGATTTATTCTTTCTGATTGATTACTTGTAGGTTCTGACCTATGAGATGAACCTGCAGCAGACTGTGATCAGCCAGGCCAGCCAAGCCTTGAACTGCTGTACTGATGAGGAGCATGGGAAAGGCTCGCATGTGGAGGCAGAGGCTGAGCGGCTGCTGCTCATAGCCAGTGAGTTCCCTTCCACCCCTACAACATCGGTGCCCACACTGACAGCCAATCCCAATTTGCTCCATACCCCTTGGGGATGGGCGTTTTATATCTTAAGACTATCGACATGCATTTCTCATAAACACTGCATTCTGTTTTCTTCAGTCTTTCTTACGTTTTTTTCTTGTCACCCTCCAGCGGAGAAGCGGGGGGCACTGAAGGCTGAGTTGGACCGTCTGAAGGGAGAGGGTCCTAGTGGTCATAGGAGGGGGCAGGGTGGGGACATGGGGGTATCCGCCTCCAAGGGATCCATCTCTCTCCTGGAGCTACGATTGCCCCTCAAGGCTGACTTTGTCTGCTCTGCTGCTAGCAAGCCAGGTAGAGACCCAACAATTGTTACTTAATTATCTCTTCTAACCACCTTTTTTATTTTTGTTGGTGAATGATGTATGTCTTTAGTGTGCAATGTGCCTTCAACCAAATTGCCTTTGTGGACAATACAGTTATATTGATCTCCTGTTTTCCACATTGTACTGTCTGATACAAGTACATTGTTCATTCCAATTGTAATATACATCATGTATAGTGTTAGACTGAACTCATTACATTTTCCACTTTATGTATGTGTTTATTCCAGAGTGGTCCAGCCATTACTTCTTCATCATGATCCGTGCTGGAGCTGAGAATACAGTTGCTACTCCCCTAGCCAGCACAAGTAGCGCTATCAGTGGGGACGCAATCACCTTCTCTACCAAGTTCACCATGTGAGTTAAACTGCACTGATTCTCTCTCTGAAATTCTGTAGAATAGTACCACTGTCATGTTCTAATGCCTTTCTCACTCTCTTCCATTTTAGGCCTGACGTCTCTAACGACTTTGCAATTGATATTGAGGTTTACTGCCTGGTGAGTCTTTGCTGCTTTTTGTAAATGGGGGCGGCAGGGTAGCCTAGTGGTTAGAGCGTTGGACTAGTAACCGGAAGGTTGCGAGTTCAAACTCCCGAGCTGACAAGGTACAAATCTGTCGTTCTGCCCCTGAACAGGCAGTTAACCCACTGTTCCCAGGCCGTCATTGAAAATAAGAATTTGTCCTTAACTGACTTGCCTGGTTAAATAAAGGTAAAAAAAAAAAAAAAAAAAAAAAAAAAAATGCAAATGTGGTGATTGTTATTGTTTGAGGAGGACTCTGACTGAGCTGAGATATTACTCACTCTAACCCTGGTTATTTCTTCAGGTGCAGAAGCGTGAGTTGAACCCTGACAAGAGGAAGAAGCCCAGCAAGTCAAAGGTGTGATTTAATCAAATATAGTGTAACAAACTGTACAATTCAGTTTATTGAATATTTGAACTGGGAATAGTAGTTTCTACTTGAATACGGTGCAATTGCTATGTATCAGAATATGCATTTAGACCATTGCATTTAGAGATATGTTTAAACAACATCCTGTCTCTAAGATGAGATTTGGTGGAGCCGTGTTCACGAGGCCCATGAGTTGTGCTTGTCAGTAGGGACTCATTTTAAAAACCCCACTCACCTTTTGGTGTGGGTGTACTGTAATTTTCCTGCTCGGTAGTAGAACAGCTAGCTAGCTGTAGGCATACCTGGGCCTACTGCTTCCCAACACACATTAGGCTCCACGTTCCATTCCAACACACAGTGAAGGGTCTCTTTGGCAGGGTTGGCTTAGTCAGTGTTTTGAATTACCCATTCATTCACTTGTCTATGTCCTGACGTAACCACTTCTGAAACGGAATCACCTTTTCTCTTTCTAGGCCATCACTCCCAAGAGGTTCCTCTCTGTAAGCTTTCATTCTTACCCTCCTTATCCAATACTGCCTTCTGGTCATGTACAGAATGTTTGTTTGAACACTTATCCTATCTGTTTGGTAGGAATGATCACCACATGGAAAATGTAGAAATGCATTATACTATTATTCTGTTACTGTTGTCATATATGATGTATGCAGTACGTAAAGTCAGCGATCTTGTAAATGATTCTAAACATGCCTCCTCTTCGTAACCTCTCTTTGCCCCTATAGAAGAGCAGTTTGACTCCAGGTAAGGATACTTTTTAAATAACTGCTGCTGGTGGATAATGTTAATGGTTTTACTTGCAGTAATTGTGATGTGTGGTTCAGTTGAAAATTCTAGTTCATTTTGCAAGTCTCGATGTGACAAATGTAGCTTAAACAAAAAATATTCTTCTCTCTTTGCAGTGGTGGCCAGTCCTGGGGGCCCTAATACTGTCCGCACCAGTAACTTTGTCCTGGTCGGGTCTCACAAGCTGACTCTTGCCTCAATTGGGAAAAACAAGTTCCTATTGGAGAAGGTAAAATCCGAAGACTTTTGTAACATTTTAACTTTTCTCTTCTGACTCTTCACTTCCATCTCTATCCTGAATTCACCCTCTATTTCCACTTAGGCTGACCTCTGCTGTGTCTCTGCACATAATACCAGCTGTCCAGGGTAATCGTAGGGTAGGGGGTAACATTTGTACAAGTTAGAACTGACAGTCCTGATAGAGGCCGGACCAGGGAGGCAGGCCTCCAAATCTGAAACACAACACACACACACAGTCTTTGTTCTCCCACCTGCACTGTCTGTGTGCTGCCTGCCCGCCTGCACTGTCTGTGTGCTGCCTGCCTGCCTGCACTGTCTGTGTGCTGCCTGCCCGCCTCGGACGCTTATTTACTCACGCACTCTCCTTGTTTCTCTCTTTTAGATCAAATATGAAGGCATTGAGAGAGCGCTTCTTAGAGACATGTTTCACAGCAAGGTTGCTACTCCATCCATGACCACTTTTTAATATTTTGGTGTGTGGTGGTTTGTGACAAAAGAATCTGCTTCTGTTGTGGCACTAACATTTGTAACCTCAATCTACAAGTTGGTTGGTATTGTTGTGAGAAAAGTAAGTTGTGCTGGATGTCTTTTGTATGTTTTTTTTAGTGGGTGTTTCAGGCACGGTGTCCAGTAAAGTTCTCACCATCCAGCCAATTGACTCTTATTAGAAGACAACAGGCTTGCAATTCTGCCTAAAACCTCATTAACCCCATCTGTCCTGTCACCCAGCATTTTGTGGAGGTGTTTGTTTTTTAGCTGAGGCCTGTGTTACATGTCCTGTGTAATCTGTTCCAGGTGCCTTTCCTGTGCCCCATGGAGGGCCATATCTACCTGAAGATGCAGTGTGAGGTGGGCTCCCTGGTGGAGGAGAGAGGCTTCCTGGTGAGTACACAAATGCATCAGATGCAGTGTAAACATAGCCTAAACAGATCACCCATGCCCTCAGGTTGTCAGGTTGTGTTTGTTATTTAGAGGGGAGACATTTGAGATTTCACGCTTTCTTAATCTGTATATTTTTTGTTTTACAGACTATGTTTGAGGATGTGAGTGGATTCGGAGCATGGCACAGGAGATGGTGTGTCCTGTCAGGATACTGTATCTCCTACTGGACCTACCCTGATGATGAGAAACGCAAGGTAGGAGGATGTTGAAGCCAACTATTGGAGTTTAGTTTTGAATGATGAGCCCTGTGAGTCTTAATTTTTCAATATCATAGGACCAGTGGGAATAGGCATTTGGGTTTTGTGGTTATTGTTGACGGTTTTAATGTACCAGTATGTCAATTCATGTTGCTACCAATTAGAGTAGCTTTTTATGTATTTTAATTGTCATTTACATTTCTTTGGGTGGGTTCATGTCTATCTAGAACCCAATGGGTCGCATCAACTTGGCCAACTGCATCAGTCGTAAGGTGGAGCCAGCCAACCGAGAGTTCTGTGCCAGGCCCAACACCTTCGAGTTGATCACTGTCCGGCCTCAGAGAGAGGACGACAGAGAGACGCTCGTCAGCCAGTGTAAAAACACCATGTGTGTCACCAAGTAAGTCACTGGTCGAAGTTGCTATAGTACCCTGTGTTGTTTTGTAGGCAAATACCTTGTGTGGAGCAGTTATTTGAAGTCTTGGAAGATTGATGGCTGATTTTATGACATTTGACACACTGAAGCTCAAGTTTTCTATTTTCTGTACTCTACTCCCTGAAGTGAGCACTTGTTCCCTCCCCCTCAGATTAAAAAACAATTGGATGTGTGTAGGCAGTGTCTAGTGTTACCATATTTCTTAAACCAATCCAATGCCTTTAAATCATTCAGGGAAGTGACTTGGGTCTCTGAAACGCATAATGACTCTTCCCGTGTACCTGCAGGAACTGGCTGTGTGCTGACACAAAGGACGAGAGGAACCTGTGGATGCAGAAGCTCAACCAGATCCTGGTGGACCTGCGCATGTGGCAGCCAGACTCCTGCCACAGGCCTGTGTGAGAGCACAGCTCCCCCACCTGGACTAGAGGGCTAACAACACTCTGCATGGTTCTGGGTCTCGCATATGGACTGTCACAATCAGTGACACTTACGATGACTAAGTGCAATACAGTATTCAAGTTATTAAATAGGATTTACATGTGTATTATATTTTTAGATGCTTTAGTGGACAGTCAAGACAGTTTAAGTCAGGGATGGGCAACTGGGGGGCCCCCTTTTGTAGCCCCCCATTCTCCAACTCATTCTGGGTCTCATCCAGGGTTTTCGTTAGGAAACTGTGGCGCTGGACGTTTGAACAGCCACATTTTAATTTACAAGACATTTTGAGAAATCTGCTGGACCCATATGTATTGGGTGCGTAATCTGATTATGGCGTCCACCCACAGTGCTCAGAATGACGAATCACATTTTGTTTATGGTAATTCATATTAACAGAACATTCAAGTCAGATACAACGATGTGCGGTCCTGATTCTGATGGCCACTTTGAAAATGTTAGAATAAGTGTCTACATTTATCTTTCCTCGGCCAACAACATGAGCAACGGAAAGCAAAACCACTAGCTATGTCAATCTGCTATCCATAGTAGAAATGTTTACCTATTTTATTGGTCAGCTTGTTGAGAAATAGCCTATTCCAAATAGACTCTGAGACCGTAATGGGAAGATGGTGCCCAAATTCATACAATCAGTAGGTCTAGGCTACATTTTAAAAAATTACCTTAAAGCAATGAATCTGAAACAACCAATCCAAACATTTAGCTTAATGTTGATAAACTATGATCCCATGGCGCTTGCAATGCCAGGGTTGTGGGTTCGATTCCCACAGGGGACCAGTGCGAAAATATATGCACTCACTACTGTAAGTCCTACTGAAGAAGAGCGTCTGCTATGTGCACATGTTTGTTCCATAGTACAGTTAGTGGGAAAACACCAAAAGGGCACTGCACCTGCAAGCAGTTTCATGTGATGGATGAAAATATCTGTTAGACATTTAAAAAGAGGAGATCTAATAGGTTCAGGTTTCAAACAATTAAGTATATGTTTTCAAAATGCATAGCCTACTGCCTCCAAAGTGGTGTGTCACGCGTTGCTGAAGCCTGCCTTCTGTTGCCCTTTGAGATGCTACAGCAGCTCTCACTGTCTGACATATTTTCCGCTCTGTCTGTATGCTTTAGGTGTGTGATAAATAAGATGCATGAAGAATGTACTGTAGCCTACGCATGCGCCAATTTAATTCCACTAAATGAAGCAAATGAACCTATAGACCTATAAGCATAACAAGTCAAATGTATTTCCATCAATGAATAGGTCCAACAAACAAAACAATCACAATGGGATCCTCCCCCCGGACAATTTGCAGGTGCAACTTTTATATCGGCTTTTCTATTTCCTGGTCTCAACTTACCGTTGAGATAAACATTTAGAAATTTGGTTGTGCATCAGCAGTTTCTGTTAAAGCCGTCACTCAATTATCCCATGGTAAGTTAGTCATGGTCAAATTACAGATGTGGGCCCCATTTAGATATTTTGTTACTCAGATATATTAACTGCAAACACTCCTCTCCGACCCCTGGCGAAATGTGTAGAATTGCAGCAAACTTGCTTTAAAACGGACCTTTTATTTGTGCTCCATGGCAAACTGTGCAGAACATGTTCTCCCAAACATACTTTTCTTCTCTCCGCTGTCAAGGGGGGCCGTTTAAAAATATTTTTCTCAAGGTCACTGCATGTGTGTTTATTGATGTGGGTACTCAGACCCACAAGCCACTGGAGCCCCTCATGATGAGTTAAGATTTTGTGGCCCCCACCCTTATCAATGTTGCCTATCCCTGGTTTAAGTTGTGAGAGAAATATCAGTAAAGCCATACTTGTGTAGATATTTCAGTATTGACTAGGGCTGCTGGTGCTTTTACACAGTCCACACTGACCCTGTATTTTATATGCATGTCCAAAGTGTTGGGAGGCCATACCCTCAAATATTTGAGAGAATTGAGAAAGTAGCATTTTGGTTGTCTATGCTTATACTCCCACGATGCAGCTTGCTGACAAGATATGGCTTCATAGGTTGACTTTGTTTTGTCTGATTTAACGTTTTGAATCAATATTTAACTTGATGTGTCACAACCAATTCTAGAATTGTCTGCGTCGGTGCCAAGGTTATGCACCAGGATGTTGTGTTTTTTTGCTATTCCCTTTTTTCTTCCTTTGCAATCTTAGCTAACCTTATATTTATCATGTTGTGCACTGTGGGTAGAAACTTCTGAGCTGTCGAGACTACCGAACAAAAAAGCCTTTAATATTGTTTGTATTTATGTCAATGTTTTATATTTTTGTGTCCAGGTTTTAAAGGGTTACAGTTAAACAGGGGGTGTGGATCTGCAGGTATTGGTATAGAATACCACCATTCTATTGTAATGGAAAACTTTGACAGATTATTGCATATCCTTTTTTGTATGGGCAGATTTCTATTCTCATTTTAGTATAGCTAGCTCTACACTAAGTTGAAAGCTTATTCTCAGTTCAAGTTTTAAGCATGTGCTTGGAGGACTGAAGATGCTACTTACTCTTGTGATGTTTTGGGGAGGATAATATGCCTTATCTACCCTTTAATTAGTGCACAAAATGTTAATTATTCTCCAAATGTTGACAGGTCTATCATATCCCCTGATCTGTCCTGTCTAAATGCCAGTCTTTCATTTGAACAACAAGCACTCCAAAGATTCATTGAATGTACTGGTATTTCTAAAATGAGACTTAAATAAATGCCAGCTTTAACCAAAATAGTTGGTTTTCTTTCAAGCTGATCAGAGTTGCAGTTTCATGTTCTTTAGGGTACTTTTTCTTGTTTTTAGACCATGTAGAAGAGCATGTCAATATAAAATAGGCTATTAAGGGTGAGAAACTTTACATTTTTCTGTGTTTACTTGCCTGGAACCATGTACAATTTAACTAAATAGAATGGCTAAATTTAAACTGCATGTCCTCGATAGAATAAAGCCGAAACCACACAGATTCAGTAAACGGTGTCGACATTTGCGTGAGAGTAGAGTGCGTTAATTCACACACTGCTTAGCTTAAGCCATGTGGAGTATGTGGACACCCCTTTTTTAAATGTGTGGATTTGGCTATTTCAGCCACAAACATTGGCAGTAGAATGGCCTTACTGAAAGCTCAGTGACTTTCAACGTGTCACTGCCGTAGAATGCCGTAGAAACCTTTCCAACAAGTCAGTTCGTTACATTTCTGCCCTGCTCGAGCTGCCCCGGTCAACTGTAAGTGCTGTTATTGTGAAGTGGAAATGTCTAGGAGCAACAACGGCTCAGCCCCGACGTGGTAGGACACACAACTTCCAGAATGGGACCGGCGAGTGCTGAAGCGCTTAATGCGTAAAAATCGCCTGTCCTCGTTTGCAACACTCACCACGAGTTCCAAACTGCCTCTGGAAGCAACATCCGCACAAGAACTGTTCAGGCGGAGCTTCATGAACTGGGTTTCCATGGCAGAGCAGACGCGCACAAGCCTAAGATCACCATGTGCAATGCCAAGCATCGGCTGGAGTGGTGTAAAGCTTGCCTCCCATTGGACTCTGGGGCAGTGGAAATGCGTTCTCTGGAGTGATGAATAGCGCTTCATCTGTCAGTCCAACTGAAGAATCTGAGTTTGGCAGATGCCGGGAGAATGCTATCGGCCCGACTGCATTTTACCAACTACATTTTGGTGAAAGGAATAATGGTTCGGGCTAAGCCCTATAGTTCCAGTGAAAGGAAACTGTAACACTATGAAATGCACAGTGACAGAATTCAGAACATGGTCTGTTCTTAGTGTTCTCCCTGTACACTCACACAGACAGTATAGTGAAAAAGGCGCTACAACGACTCTTCAACCTCAGGAGGATGAAGAAATGTGGCTTATCACCTAAAACCCTCGCAAACTTTTACAGATGCACAATTGAGCGCATCCTGTTGGGCTGTATCACCGCCTGGTACGGCAACTACACCGCTCTCAAACGCAGACTAACAATAACGAGGCTATTACAGGGGGCACCGGTACTGAGTCAGTGTGCGGGGTACAAGTTGAGGTAATTTGTACATGTAGGTGGGATTGACGTGACTATGCATAGGTAACAAACGGCAAGTAGCAGCAGTGTGCAAAAGGGAGGGGTGGGGGGGCAATGTAAATTGTCTATTGGCGATTTTATGAATTGTTCAGCCAACTTATGGTTTAGGGGTAAACGCTGTTGAGGAGCCTTTTGGTCCTAGACTTGGCGCTCTGGTACCGCTTGCCGTGAGGAAGCAGAGAGAACAATCTATAACTTGGGTGACTGGAGTCTCTGGCAATTTTATAGGCTTTCCTCTGACACCGCCTACTACATAGGTCCTGGATTGCAGGAAGCTTGGCCCCAGTGATGTATTGAGCCGTTCACACTACCCTCTGTAGCACCTTACGGTCAGATGCCGAGCAGTTGCCATACCAGGAGGTGATGCAACCGGTCAGGATGCTCTCGATGGTGCAGCTGTAGAACCTTTTGAGGATCTGGGGACCCATGCCAAATCTTTCAGTCTCCTGAGGGGGAAAAGGTTTTGTCATGCCCTCATCACGACTGTCTTGGTATGTTTGGACCATGATAGTTTGTTGGTGATGTGGACACCAAGGAACTTGAGACTCTCGACCCGCTCCACTACAGCCCCGTCAATGTTATTGGGGGCATGTTCGGCCCGCTTTTTCCTGTAGTCCACGATCAGATCCTTTGTCTTGCTCACATTGAGGGAGAGGTTGTTGTCCTGGCACCACACTGCCAGTTCTCTGACCACCTCCCTATAGGCCGTATCATCGTTGTCGGTTATCAGGCCCACTACTGTTGTGTTGTCAGCAAACTTAATGATGGTGTTGGAGTCGTGTTTGGCCATGCAGTCGTGGGTGAACAGGGAATACAGGAGGCGACTAAGTACACACCCCTGAGGGGCCCCGGTGTTAAGGATCAGCGTGGCAGACGTGTTGTTGCCTACTCTTAACACCTGGGGGCTGCCCTTCAGGAAGTCCAGGATCCAGTTGCAGGAGGTGTTGAACGCTGAGGTCAATGAACAGCATTCTCACATGGGTGTTCCTTTTGTCCAGGTGAGAGAGCGGTGTGGAGTGCGATTTAAAATTGTGTCATCTGTGGATCTGTTGGGGCGTTATGTGAATTGGAGTGGGTCTAGGGTGTCCGGGAGGATGCTGTTGATCTGAGCCATGACCAGCCTTTCAAAGCACTCAATGGCTACTGACGTGAGTGCCAAGGGGCGGTAATCATTTAGGCAGGTTACCTTCGCTTCCTTGGGCACAGTGACTATGGAGGTCTGCTTGAAACATGTAGGTATTACAGAGTCTGTCAGGGAGAGGTTGAAAATGTTACTTGAAGACACTTGCTCGCATGCTTTGAGTACCTGTCCTGGTAATCCGTCTGGCCCAGCGGCTTTGTGAATGTTGACCTGTTTAAAAGTTTTGTTCACATTGGCTCCGAGAGCGTTATTACAGTCATCCAGAACAGCAGGTGCTCTCGTGCATGATTCAGTGTTGCTTGCCTCGAAGCGAGCATAAAAGGCATTTAGCTCATCTGGTAGGCTCACGTCACTGGGCAGCTCGCGTCTGGCTTTCCCTTTTGTAGTCCGTAATAGTTTTCAATCCCTACCACATCCGGCGAGCGTCGGAGCCGATGTTGTAGGATTCAATCTTAATCCTGTATTGACGCTTTGCTTGTTTGATGGTTCATCGGAGGACATAGCGGGGTTTCTTATAAGCGTCCAGATTAGTGTCCCACTCCTTGAAAGCGGCAGCTCTAGCCTTTAGCTAAATGCGGATGTTGCCTGTAATCCATGCCTTCTGGTTGGGATATGTACGTACAGCCACTGTGGGGACGACGTCATTGACACACTTATTGATGAAGCCGATGACTGAGGTGGTGTATTCCTCAATGACATTGGATGATTCCTGGAACATATTCCAGTCTGCTAGCAAAACAGTCCTCTAGTGTAGCATCCGTGTCATCTGACCACTTCCGTATTGAGCGAGTCACTGGTACTTCCTGCTTTAGTTTTTGCTTGTAAGCAGGAATCAGGAGGATAGAATTATGGTCAGATTTGCCAAATGGAGGATGGGGGAGAGCTTTATGCATCTATGTGTGTGGAGTAAAGGTGGTCTAGGATTTTTTTCCCTGGTTACACATGTGACATGCTGGTAAAAAATTGTTGAAACTGATTTAAGTTTGCCTGCATTAAAGTCCCCGGCCACTAGGAGTGCTTTTTTTCCCTTTGCTTTTGGCATTATAGAATTGCTTGAGGGTGGTCTTAGTGCCAGCTTTGCTTTGTGGTGGTAAATAGATGGCTACAAATAATACTGATACTCTCTTCGTAGATAGTGTGGTCTACAGCTTATTATAAGGTACTCTACCTCAGGCGAGCAATACCTCGAGACTTTAATATTAGACATTGCGCACCAGCTGTTATTGACAAAAAGACACACGCCCCCACCCCTCGTCTTACCAGAGGTAGCATCTAAATACCGCTAGCTCTATATTGTCTATCTTCGTTCAGCCACATCTCGGTGAAACATAAGATGGTATAGTTTTTAATATCCCGTTGGTAGGATAATCTTAATCGTAGGTTATCAATGATTGCACGATAGCAAGAAGAATGGAAGGCAATGGGAGTATACTTGCTCACCTCCGGATTCTCAAAAGGGTGCCTGATCTACGGCCTCTTTTCCGGGGTCTTTTCTTCACAGAAAAGGTATGGATCTGGGCCTGTTCCAGTGAAAGCAGGATATCCTTCTCGTGGGACTCAGTCCACAGTGATAATTGCTTTTCTGGTGTCCACAAGTTATTTTTGGTCATAAGAGATGGTAGCAGCAACATTATGTACACAATAAGTTAAAAAAACACAAGTTAAGCAAAAAAAATAGCACAATTGGTTGGGTGAATGAAAAACGTCATCAATGTTCTTCGGTGCCATCTTATAGCCTCAATCATTGGCCGCTTTAATAAATGGATCACTAGTCACTAAATAATGCCACTTTGATAATGTTTACATATTTATTGGATGCGAAACCGCCATTAAACATCATCGAAGAAAACAAAGACCGAATAAGCCTGAAGGAGGTGATTACTGGAAACGAACTGGGGTTGCCCTTTATCTGTGGAATAGTAGAGGAACTTGTATTTCAGGTAAAACAACAACCCAATGTTTATATCCCTGGACAAATTAGCTAGCAACAACAAGCTAGCTAAATTGCTATAATGTTAAATGCTTTTCGACCTGTTTCCAAATTAACATAGTTGGTTCAGAGTTCGTTTTGATATTTCCACCTGCGTGTACAGTTCGCGCCTGTTGTGGGTGGACAAAATCAACATGCGCGCGATGACTGACGCGCCGTAGAAGCTCGCGGCCCGTCTGTTTCCGCTCATTCACCACGGCGCATTTTAATTAACGTTTGTTCACGTCCGTTATTCCCCCCCACCAATTAGAGGAACAAATATAAGAATTGGTCTGCCTGTGTGAACTCAGCCATATGAGAGACCTTTTTTATTAGGTTGACCCCATTTTGCCATGTTGAAATCTAATACCATTCGCATTATATATGTATCTATGTTTATATAAGAACATATGTCTATTGTCACATGTCACCTTTGGCTGGAAAACTAACTAGAATGTATGTGAAATCTGATCATCTCAAATTTAAGCGTAAATTGATGTAATCTTAACCTGATGTTGCAAGTCACGCCCATCTTCCAGTTCAGGAAGTACGTTTTCAGTGTACTAGTTTTTCCTCGGTTGCATCTTCCGCCGCTGAGGATAATAATTCTGCTTCACCCTTTTGTGTCCACGAAATAAAGGTATGTATTTCAGTAAACTCTCTGCCATGCCTTTTAATCGAATGTGTCTTTAATTTCTCGTATGGAGGTAACTGTTACTCGTTCTTTCTATTGCCGGATGTTTTGTGCGTCATGATAAAGCCAAATGGAATATACCTTTACACAGTATTTGTTTATTAAATGTGATGGGGACTCACATTATGAAACCGTTTCCGGTGTGTAACTTGCCTAAACGGTTTCTTTTTTTATTTTTTGTATGGTTAATGATCTGGATCCAACTGTGTTTTTTTTGTGTGTCACGAATCGATAAATAATACTAAGTAACATGACGTCAATGATACTGTAAAGAAACAGGCAGGGAGCTGGTCTCGAACCCTCAACCTTCTGGCCCGAAGTCCAGCACGCCATCAACTGTGCCCCAAAAGTATGCTCAAGGGGTGAAGTCGATATCAGCGCTCATAAACCCAGGGTCGTTACAATACATTTATCGTGAGGCTTGTCCAATTGATGATAGCATCGGCATTCCTGGATGTGATTCAGCACTACAACACTTGCTGTAGTACAGTACAGCATGTTCGGAAAGCTGTTTTAAAATCTCACTTACTGCTGAATTATATTAAATCCACAGCATAATACTTTTTTGGCATATATAGTTTAGTGGTATGTATTGAACCTTTATGTAACTAGGCAAGTCAGTTAAGAACATTCTTATTTACAGTGACGGCCTACACTGGCCAATCCCTGGGCCAATTGTGCGCCGCCCAATCACGGCTGGTTGTGATACAGCCTGGAATCGAACCAGGGTCCATAGTGACCCCTCTAGCACTTAGATGCAGTGCCTTAGACCGCTGTGCCACTCTGGATATAGCCCCTCTTATAGTTTCCTATCTGATTTGCAAAGGTACAATATGTCCAACCCTTAACCCTTAAGGTTTTTCTTCCTTCTAAGTTGAACATTTGAAAAGAACAGTTGCTGAAGGGGCACTAGTCTCTTGTTGCATGTATTTATTAACCCCCTGTCTCTTTCTCCATTTATCCTTTCCCTCCCCCTCCCCTCTCTCTCACCTCTTCAGCTCCAGAATGTGTGGTATTTGGGCCTTGTTTGGCAGTGATGAGTGCATGTCGATTCAGTGCACCAACGCTATGAAGATCGCCCACCGGGGCCCAGACGCTTTTCGTTTTGAGAATGTCAACGGCTTCACAAACTGTTGCTTCGGCTTCCATCGCCTGGCTATCATAGACCAGCTGTATGGCATGCAACCCATCCGCATCAAGAAGTTCCCCTACCTGTGGCTCGTCTACAACGGGGAGATCTACAACCACCACACGGTATGTCTAGCCTGGAATCCACATTGTTTCACAAATCCCAGGCTCAATAGGTCTACAAACCCCACAGTAGTTATGGCCCATAGACACAAGGTATAGCCTGGAATCCACATAGCCTGGGAATTGTGATGTGAAACTACGTGGATTCCAGGCTATACCTTGTGTCTATGGGCCATAACTACTGTGTGGTTTGTAGATCTCCTACCATAGCCTGGAATTTGTGATGTGAAACTAGGGTAGGAGATCTACAAACCACATAGTAGTTATGGCCCATAGACACATACGGTATAGCCTGGAATCCAAGCTTCTTGACCCCAGGCAACTGTCGGTATGGAGATGGGACTAGGCCTCTGGGAACTGGACACGTTTTGGTGTGGAACATATTCAGTTTCTACTTACTAGTCACGAAGCAGGGACATACTAACGTTAGTGGGTTGATGGCTTTAGGCCAGGCAACTCCTCTTTTCTTGAAAAGGCACTATCTTTTTGCCAAAGGGACTTGAAGTACCAGTCAAAAGTTTGGACACACCTACTCATTCAAGGGTTTTTCTTTATTTTGACTATTTTCTACATTGTAGAATAATAGTGAAGACATCAAAATATGATATGACGTTTTTGCCCTATATGATATCTGATATTTTCCTTGCCAAAAAAAAGATACAGATAACCAATATAAACATATTTAGGGGCCTTTTAAGTGTTCTAGTACAGTTAAATAGTTAACACACACACATGGACACAGCGGTCTAAGCCACAGTCCCTGGTTCAAATCTAGGCTGTATCGCATCCGGCCGTGATTAGGAGTCCCATAGGGCGGTGCACAATTGGCCCATCGTCGGCCAGGGTAGGCGGTCATTGTAAATAGGAATTTGTTCTTAATAAATCCTCTTAAGTATTGGCCCCTTTTTTCAATTTTTACCTAAAATGACATACCTAAATCTTAACTGCCTGTAGCTCAGGCCCTGAAGAAAGTATATGCATTTTATTGGTACCATTTGAAAGGAAACAGTTTGACGTTTGTGGAAATATGAAAGGAATGTAGGAGAATATACCACATTAGATCTGGTAAAGAAAATACAAATAAAAATACAACCTTTTTTTGTACCATCACCTTTGAAATGCAAGAGAAAGGCCATAATGTACAGTTGTGGCCAAAAGTTTTCAGAATGACACAAATATGAATTTTCACAAAGTCTGCTGCCTCAGTTTGAATGATGGCAATTTGCATATACTCCAGAATGTTATGAAGAGTGATCTGATGAATTGCAATTAATTGCAAAGTCCCTCTTTGCCATGCAAATGAACTGAATACCCCCCCCAAAAAAATTCCACTGCATTTCAGCCCTGCCACAAAAGGACCAGCTGACATGTCAGTGATTCTCTCGTTAACACAGGTGTGAGTGTTGACGAGGACAAGGCTGGTCATGCTGTCATGCTGATTGAGTTCGAATAACAGACTGGAAGCTTCAAAAGGAGGGTGGTGCTTGGAATCATTGTTCTTCCTCTGTCAACCATGGTTACCTGCAAGGAAACACGTGCCGTCATCATTGCTTTGCACAAGAAGGGCAAGGCTAGGATATTGCTGCCAGTAAGATTACACCTAAATCAACCATTTATCGGATCATCAAGAACTTCAAAGAGAGCGGTTCAATTGTTGTGAAGAAGGCTTCAGGGCGCCCAAGAAAGTCCAGCAAGCGCCAGGACCGTCTCCTAAAGTTGATTCAGCTGTGGGATCGAGGCACCACCAGTACAGAGCTTGCTCATGAATGGCAGCAGGCAGGTGTGAGTGCATCTGCACGCACAGTGAGGCGAAGACTTTTGGAGGATGGCCTGGTGTCAAGAAGGGCAGCAAAGAAGCCATTTCTCTCCAGGAAAAACATCAGGGACAGACTAATATTCTGCAAAAGGTATTTTTATTTTTTTATTTCACCTTTATTTAACCAGGTAGGCTAGTTGAGAACAAGTTCTCATTTGCGACCTGGCCAAGATAAAGCAAAGCAGTTCGACACATACAACAACAAAGTTATACATGGAATAAACAAACATACAATCAACAATACAGTAGAAAAATCTATATACAGCATGTGTAAATGAGGTAGGATTAGAGAGGTAAGGCAATAAATAGGCCATGGTGGCGAAGTCATTACAATATAGCAATTAAACACTGGAATGGTAGGATGTGCAAGTTGAGATACTGGGGTGCAAAGGAGCAAGATAAATAAATACAGTATGGGGACGAGGTAGACCACCTACAGATGACCTATGTACAGGTGCAATGATCTGTGAGCTGCTCTGACAGCTGGTGCTTAAAACTTCTTAGGGCTGCAATCCCGTTAACGGGATCAATATGACAACAGCCAGTGAAAGTGCAGGGCACAAAATTCAAAACAACATAAATCTCATAATTAAAAATCCTCAAACAGGCATGTATTTTATACCGTTTTAAATGTAATCTTGTTGTTAATCCCACCACAGTGTCCGAATTTCAAGTAGGCTTTACAGTGAAAGCACCACAAACGATTATGTTAGGTCACCACCAACTCACAGAAAAACCCAGCCATTTTTTCAGCCAAAGAGAGGAGTCACAAAAAGCACAAATGGAGAGAAAATGAATCACTAAACTTTGATGATCTTCATCAGATGACACTCATAGGACTTCATGTTACACAATACATGTATGTTTTGTTTGATAAAGTTCATATTTCTATAAAAAAAATTCTCAGTATACATTGGCGTGTTACGTTCACTAGTTCCTTAAACATCCGGTGATATTGCAGCGAGCCACGTCATTTTACAGAAATACTCATTACAAATGTCGATGAAAATACAATTGTTAGACATGGAAATATAGATATACCTCTCCTTAACTTGTTATGGCTGCAATCCCAATATCGGGATAAGTGTCATCAACAACCGCTGAATAGCATAGCGCTACATACAATAAATATATATAAATATTTATATTAATGAAATCACAAGTGCAATATAGGAAAACACAGCTTAGCCTTTTGTTAATCCACCTGTCGTGTCAGATTTTGAAATTATGCTTTACAGCGAAAGCAATCCAAGTATTTGTGTAAGTTTATCGATCGCACGATAAAACATTAAGTACACTTAGCATCAGGTAGCTCGGTCACAAATCAGAAAAGCAATCAAATGAATCGTTTACCTTTTGATCTTCGGATGTTTTCACTCACGAGACTCCCAGTTACACAACAAATGTTCCTTTTGTTCCATAAAGATTATTTTTAGATCCAAAATAACGCGACAAACAAACAGAGGTATGTTCAGAAATCCATAGGAAAGAGCGGTCACAACAACGCAGACAAATTCCAAATAGTTTCCATAATGTCCACAGAAACATGTCAAATGTTTTTTATAGTCAATCCTCAGGTTGTTTTTAAAAATATATAATCGATAATATATCAACCGCAAATGTCTTTCACAGTAGGAGAGGGAAAAGCAATACCTATCCAAACTCTGTTGCGCGAGCAAAACTCATGTGACCACTTGACGTTATCGTTCTGGCTCATTTTTAAAAATAAAAGTCTGAAACTATGTCTGAAGACTGTTGACACCTTGAGGAAGCGATAGGAAAAGGAATCTGTTTCTTATCCCTTTAAATGGAGCGAAGGGAGGCTATGGAACATGAAGTTTTCAAAATAGAAGCCACTTCCTGCTTTGATTTTCCTCAGGGTTTCGCCTGCAATATCAGTTCTGTTATACTCAGACAATATTTTGACAGTTTTGGAAACTTTAGAGTGTTTTCTATCCAATACTAATAATAATATGCATATATTAGCAACTGAGACTGAGGAGCTGGCCGTTTACAATGGGCACCTTTTCATCCAAGCTACTCAATACTGCCCCTGCAGCCATAAAAAGTTAATGCAACCGCTGTGTCAGATTTCAGAAAAAGCAAACCATGCAATAATCTGAGACAGCGCTCAGAAAAAAAAAATTGTCCGCCATGTTGGAGTCAACAGAAATAACATTATAAATATTCCCTTACCTTTGATGATCTTCATCAGAATGCACTCCCAGGAATCCTAGTTCCACAATAAATGTTTGATATGTTCGATAATGTCCATTATTTATGTCCAAGTAGCTACTTTTGTTAGGGCGTTTAGTACACAAATCCAAACGCTCGTGCAGGTCCAGCCGAACGTCGGACGAAAACTTCAAAAAGTTATATTACAGGACGAAGAAACTTGTCAAACTAAGTATATATTCAATCTTTAGGATTTTATCGTGTATCTTCAACGTTCCAACCGGATAATTCCTTTGTCTGAAGAAAAGCCTTGGAACGCAGGTCGCTATCATGTGAAATGAGCGTGACCAGGACCTGGCTCTCTGCCAGACCACTGACTCAAACAGCTCCCATTCGGCCCCACATCACAGTAGAAGCCTCATTCAAGTTTCTAAAGACGGTTGACATCTAGTGGAAGCCTTAGGAAGTGCAACATAACCAATATCCCACTGTGTATTCAATAGGGGCTGGGTTGAAATTGACCAACCTCAGATTTCCCACTTCCTGTTTGGATTTCTTCTCAGGTTTTTGCCTGCCATATGAGTTCTGTTATACTCACATACATCATTCAAACAGTTTTAGAAACTTCAGTGTTTTCTATCCAATACTAATAATAATATGCATATATTAGCAACTGGGACTGAGGAGCAGGCCAATTTGTTGAGTTGGGTGTTGGAGGCCACAGAAGGGGAGTTGTATGGCATTGAAGCTCATCTGGAAGTTAGTCAACACAGTGTCCAAAGAAGGGCCAGAGGTATACAGAATGGTGTTGTCTGCGTAGAGGTGGCTCAAAGAAGCACCAGCAGCGAGAGCGACATCATTGATGTATACAGAAAATAGTGTCGGCCCGAGAATTGAACCCTGTGGCACCCCATAGACTGCCAGAGGTCCGGACAGCAGGCCCTCCGATTTGACATACTGAACTCTATCGGAGAAGTAGTTGGTGAACCAGGCGAGGCAATCATTTGAGAAACCAAGGGATTGGACTGCTGAGGACTGGAGTAAAGTCATTTTCTCTGATGAATCCCCTTTCCGATTGTTTGGGGCATCCGGAAAAAAAGCTTGTCCAGAGAAGACAAGGTGACAGTAAATGCCAACAGTAAAGCATCCTGAGACCATTCATGTGTGGGGTTGCTTCTCAGCCAAGGGAGTGGGCTCACTCACAATTTTGCCTAAGAACACAGCCATGAATAAAGAATGGTAAAAAAAATAATATCTAAAGACACTGAGGCAGCAAACTTTGTGGAAATTAATATGTATTTTGGCCACGACTGTATTATTCCAGCCCACGTACAATTTAGATATTGGCCACTAGATGGCAGCAGTGTATGTGCAAAGTTTTAGTCTGATCCAATGAACCTTTGCATTTCTGTTCAAAGTTTTACTGCCCAAATGTGCCTAATTTGTTTATTAATAACTTTTCTTGTTCAAAACTGTGCACGCTCCTCAAACAATAGCATGGTATTATTTCACTGTAATAGCTACTGTGAATTGGACAGTGCAGTTAGATTAACAAGAATTTAAGCTTTCTGCCATTATCAGGTATGGCTATGTCCTGAGAAATGTTCTTGTTACTCACAACCTCATGCTAATCAAATTAGTCTACGTTAGCTCAACCGTCCCGCAGCGGACCCACCAATCCTGAAGAAGTTGTTCATCTGACTTGCCTAGTTAAATAAAGTTTACACACACACCACACTAACCAAAAATATATTTTGTTGGTATTTACGTATGTCCCCATTACTAGTAAAACATAATCAAAACCTATTTCTTTCACTTACTTGCTGTGCGGTTTCATTCATTTGTTCAGTCGTTTCATTCTAAACCAGGATTCATCATACTATGGAACGCCGTTTGGGTGTTTGCGTGTCAAATAACACTGTTTGACATGTCAAATAAGCTTGTTGACCAATCAAGACCTGAATATGACTGCACATCACAATAATTTAATGCATTCATTATTTTTTACGTAGTTATTACACTCCCTCGTATTTCATATGTCACAACTATTCATCGATACGTATGCTATGATGCTGGTAAAGTTGTCTCGCGCATCTACAGTGCTGGTCATAAAAAAAAAGCTATCTAGCTCTTGGATGCAAACAATGTTCTTTCCCAAAAACATAGCAAAATGACATCTGTTTCCATAGCTATAGTAAGCTAACTTTTAACAAGGCACACCTGTTAATTGAAATGCATTCCAGGTAACTACCAAGAGTGTGCAAAGCTGTCATCAAGACAAAGGGTGGCTAATATGAAGATTCTGAAATCTAAAATATATTTTGATTTAACACTTTTTTTGGTTGAGTAGGTGTGTCCTAACTTTTGACTGGTACCAGTGTGTGGCCAAAGAAGTTTAGGCAATCTTTTGTTCATGTGAGTTTGAGAACCAGGAGCGAAGATAGTAGGAAGATCATATTGATAATGGTATTCTCTGTCTTTAAAAACAATGCACTAACTTATTATATTGCACATCTTATGTACCCTGGGTTTGTTGGATTTGATTGTGCATACCCTTCCTACAATCCATTGTGATTATCAGCCTGTATGCCATGAGCATGTACACTCCCCTATGTATTTATGTAGACAGTGAAGCTGTAACTTTTCACTAGGCTCTATCCTCCACCTTTTATTTGAGGTTATTTTCATACATATCTGTTTTACCGTTTAGATAATGAAGAGTGACCGCAATTACATTTTATAATACCTGGCAACCTTTTCTATCCTTTGTAGGAGACATGGACCCAGCTAATTTCACAACTCCATAAACCAACCCAAATTACAATATATCACCTTTTTAAAAACTTTTTGTTTGATTATATCTTTGTTTCTTTTGTTATTTGATTATATTACTGAAATTCTATATCATGCCTGCTTTGGGGATGGGGGGGGGGGGGGGGGGGGTGGTAGGGGATCTGTGTGTATTCTGTTGGAGTGGGTTTAATGTGGTAGGGGATCTGTGTGTATTCTGTTGGAGGGGGTTTAATGTGGTAGGGGATCTGTGTGTATTCTGTTGGAGGGGGTTTAATGTGGTAGGGGATCTGTGTGCATTCTGTTGGAGTGCGTTTAATGTGGTAGGGGATCTGTGTGCGTTCTGTTAGAGCATGGGGTGGTTGGAGTGGGTATGATTTGGTAGGGGATCTGTGTGCGTTTTTCCCTCTGCCTGTGCTCTCTGTGTTATCTGTATAATCATTCAAAATGCCAAATTAAAAAAAACATTTGAGAGAGAACTAAATGACAAATGAGAAAGTAACAGAAGCATAAATAGCATACCCCCCAACTGAAAATGCTAACCGCCCCTGTTATTTGTAGTAGTGAGAGGATGGGATGTTCTGGTGGCATGATCTTTGTCACTCATCATTATTTAAGATTTCAATCATGATTATCTGTAATCATGGTAGCATCCACATTAATGTAGAAGTTTTCCGAAACAATTCCATTGTTAATTGCAATAAAAGTGATTCCAAAATGACACTACATTATTTACTATTAATTTCTATTGGGCACAAACTGCAAATGCATCCAAGTTTGTAGTCACAAGCTTGGTGCTGTCATTACGTGCTAGGAATATGGGACCAAATACTATACTTTTGACAATTTAATAAACTATAAAAAATGTGTCCAAATACATATGACCCCTTCAAATGGGTAGACTACATACATAAGGCACATTAATTTCTAATCGGTAAAACAGATATGTATGAAAATACCTTGGTGGTATTTGTCGCCTCATAGAAAACATTTCATCTCAAATCCAAAATGCTGGAGTATTGAGGCAAAAAAATGGTGCTTCACTGTACAAATAAATATGTAGGGGAGTGTATGTCATGAGCATGTATGATCACTTGTAATGTCTTATCTCATAATAATCCTGATACTTTTCTTCATCTTTTTCCTTCTTTAGTTGAAGAAGCAGTTTGAGTTTACGGACTACCAGACCAAAGTAGACGGTGAGATCCTGCTTCACCTGTACGAGCGGTTCGGCATTCAGAAGATGGCGACCCTATTGGACGGAGTGTTCGCCTTCATCCTCCTGGACACAGCCAATAGGAAAGTGTTCCTGGGGAGGGATACGTATGGCGTGCGGCCCATGTTCAAACTACTGACCGACAACGGCTTCCTGGCTGTGAGCTCTGAGGCTAAAGGTGAGGGGGGACTACTTACCTGACATCTCATTTGGGGTTGAGTGGTTTTAGTTGCTACACAAGTGGATTAAAGAACAATCCCTATTCAGAATAGAATGAACTTTAATGTTTGCGTAAAAAATATATATATTGTGTAATTACAAAAACGGCTCAACTCTATTGCTATGCAACTGAAATTCAATTAGTAAAGTACAATGTAACAGCTTGTTAAAGATGATAGTAGTGTCTAATGATAGTGTTACTACACGTTTAACAACAACGTCATGTAAAGTGTTACCATGTTAGTTGTTAAACATGTATTGTGTGTTTGTTCCCAGGTCTGACTGATATCACCCACTCCATGTCTTCTCCTCCTAAGATCACTCCGTTCCTCCCGGGGCACTTTGAGGTGTTTGACCTGAAGCCCACTGGGAAGGTAGAGTCTATTCAGATGGACCGCTTCCACTACTGCACCCAGGAGCCCAGCCACGCTGTCTATGACACGGTAGAAATGCTACCCTCCGGTACGCACACACACACACACACACACACACACACACACACACACACACACACACACACACACACACACACATCCATAGTATTTCCATAACGTCAGCATCTTGATTGACAGCAACCATAATGTGGGTCAAAGTGACTGATTATGTAACATTACCACTACCTGTAGCTAGCTATCAGTAAAATGTGATAAATGTTGTTTGACACCTAAGATGAAGGGAGGAATTGCTTACTGATTATTGTTTCAGGATGCATGTTTTTGGTATTGAGGGTATTGCCATGAATGAAGCCTCTAGTCCAACTGAAACCATTGTAGTCACTGACAATAGGAGTTGGATGTGTAGTATGTCGTTGATTTGCCGGTCCTTAACCATTCAGTTGACCGGTCCCTGTGTGATGACAGTAAGATCTTGTGCTGTCCTCTGTAGGTTTTGTCCCAGAGACAGTGAAGAGCAACATTCGGTTGTTGTTTGAGAACGCTGTCCGGAAACGCCTCATGGCCCACAGGAGGATCGGCTGTCTTCTCTCAGGTACAAATAATGGCTATTGCAGAGTATTTTTGTCTTCTTTGTGTAGTGTCACACATGGAATCTTCTGTAAGTAATGCTTCAGATCTGTTACTTGTCTTTTTTCACTTATGCTTGTCTGTGCAAATACATTAGAATACTTGCTAATTATCATTACACCAAAGGTCAAATTCCATGTTTGATAAGCTAGTAAATCATCTTCATGACTGTTACTATATATTTCTACCAGGTGGTCTGGACTCCAGTCTGGTGGCAGCTATGCTGGTCAAACTGGCCAAAGAGGAGAAGTTGAAGTACCCCATCCAGACCTTCGCTATCGGAGCTGAAGACAGCCCAGACATCCTGGCTGCTCGTATGGTGAGAGGCTCCCTCCAGCCTCTTATAATAATGATGATTATGATATTGTGATGAACAGTTTGGGTAGGTTAGGTCTTAGCAGCATGATTCAACACTTCCACACTCCATCCCCCAGGGGGCAGCAGCAACCGTGTCTAGGTTCTCTTTCTAGCCTTGATTAAGTGCAATCAGGTGCAGGCAGGATCCTTCAGAGGTGGCCGTAGAGCCTGCCGGTCTTTGTTTTTATGTTTGATATCTTTAGTTTTGGAGCGGTTTAAGAAGTTTATTTTTGTAAGTATCTATGTTGTTCACCCTTTTCAACAACAAACAATAATCCTCTTGGGCTAGCCAACCCATAAGAGTCAGGACGGAGCCGGCCCTGGATCCTGGTAAGTTTGCTGTCTCCTGGGCACATGTACATACAACACGGTCCTCATACGCTGATTTCTCACATAGATGCACACCTTAAATCTAGTACTCCTAGACTTAGCTAGTGAAACAATATTAGCAGGCTAGTCAATTGGTTTCATAACAGTATAACGTCATAATCAGTAATAATCCAACTTTATTTTTGTAGCATCTTTTACCCAGTACATTACAGCTCACAGGCCATTACAAATGAGTGTTTAAATTAATGCAGAAATAACAGAATAGAATACAAATATAATGATAAATACTCCTTTTGTGAAGCCGCTTGTGAACTCACTGCTCCCTCTTGGTCAGGCCGTAATTGGAAAAGAGAATTATCTTAAGTTGAAGGCAATAAATAGATAATACGTGAATGAATGTCTTGGTGAATGTCTCGTGGTGTTCCAGGTGGCGTCGTACATCGGCAGTGAGCACCACGAGGTCAACTTCACCCCTGAGGAAGGTTTCAAAGCCGTGGAGGAGGTCATCTTTCACCTGGAGACCTATGACATCACCACCATACGCGCCTCTGTCGGTGAGAGAACACTACATCAACCTCAATCTCCAAACACCAAGCAGAAGTGGTGTCCCACTTAAGCTAAATTAATAGGTTACGAGGGTGACGCATTTGTGAAATACCTAGACACTAGACAGTTTTGTTGTACCTTCTCAATGTGCCCACTGACCTGGACAAAGGGAGTCTGGTCAGGCTGCATACCTTTTCCTTCTGATTGGCTGGTTTGTATCCTAGTGGAATCCTGGGAGATTAGTGAGTGTGGCCTACTTCAACTCAATCCTGTTTCCAATAATATTTTCTCATTTTGCAGGCATGTACCTAGTGTCAAAGTACATCCGTGAGAAGACTGACAGCGTGGTGATTTTCTCTGGGGAGGGCTCTGATGAGCTGACACAGGGGTACATCTACTTCCACAAGGTAAGTTTGTTACACATCAGAGATGTCATTCTCTCTCACTCACCAATTTCCATGTACCAGTCAGGGTTGTGGTGAATGCAGTAGTCAATTCAGGAAGTGCATAAATAAAAAATGGAAATCAATAGGAAATTTGTGGTTAGCCTAAATTGAAAATGGAATTGAACCCAACCCTGGAACCAGTTGTTATGTCTGGGAATATGAACTGAGTTGTTGCTTCCTGCTCCAGGCTCCCACGCCCAAGGCAGCAGCAGAGGAGAGTGTTCGTCTGATGAAGGAGCTCTACCTCTTTGACGTCCTGAGAGCCGACCGCACAACCGCTGCACACGGGCACGGGCATCTTCTTTATCAATACATTCATTCCTTTTTACATCCTTTCCTAAAACTCATCAGACCACTATCTGCTCTCTTTCTTTTGAGAAGCTATAGATAATTACAGAAGATGTACGTTTTAAAGATGGCACCTAACTGACTTCCTCTTCTCTCCTCTACAGTCTGGAGCTGAGAGTGCCTTTCCTGGACCACAGATTCACAGCGTACTACCTCTCCCTGCCTGAGGAGATGAGGCAACCTAAGGTCAGTCTTCTCCGCCCCAATCACCATATCCTCACTCCCTATCCTGTAGATGTGGCTCTGATGAGGTAATGGAGTATGAAAGTCATGTATTATTGCAAAAGTCTCTTGAGTGATTGTTGTCAGTGTTGTGTATCCAAATCAGAGTCCTTGAAGCAAATATCAGTTTCCAAACATGTAAAGGATTCCGGTGCTATAATTCCAAACACGGTTCAGTTTCACTAAGGGGTGTATGTGTGTGTGTAACCAGGATGGAGTGGAGAAGCACCTCCTCAGAGACTCATTTAAAGGTCTGAACCTGATCCCAGACGAGATCCTATGGAGACGTAAAGAGGCCTTCAGCGACGGAATGACTTCTGTCAAGAAGTCCTGGTACAACAGCCTGCAGGACCAAATGGAGTCTGAGGTACACACACACACACACACACACACACGTACACACACAGGCACGCTGGCATACATGACATATGCACACACATTCTGACTCCTTCTTTCTCTCCTCCAAGGTGAACGACTACGATCTGGAGAAGGCTCCTAAGACATTTCCGTTCCTCCCTCCCAGAACCAAAGAGGCGTACTTCTACCGCCAGGTGTTTGAGAAGCTTTACCCGGGCCAGGCTAAGTGGCTCAGCCACTACTGGATGCCCCGCTGGATCAATGCTACAGACCCCTCAGCCAGAACCCTCTCCATCTACAAGCCTGACAAAGACCAGTGATACAGAAACAACAGTGGCTCTTTTCCAATACCATCACTAGCGTAGCACTTAGAATGAAGCAGTCCATTGAGCATGCATGCATTATAATGTTATGCTAGTATGGATATTGGAACCTAGACCGTGTCAGCTGTCAATCACCTCTATCACCATTACTACAACTCCCCTTCACAACAAACCTATCTAGAATTTGTCTCATGCTAGAGTTGTGACGATTGTGGGATTTTAGGGTAACAAATTGTAATTTTTGTTGAAAAATGTTTTTGACCTTGTAATGCATCTTTAGCTACTACATACCTAATGAATACAACACTGCTTTGGAACTTTGGAAATTAAGCTTCTCCTACTGACCGTGCTGCTAGCAAAATGCTATTGGAAAAACTATGTCTACTTGAATTTAAAGTTGAATCCCCTCTTCTCCTAAAATAAATGCATTAAGGGATTTTTTCACAGTTATTGTCAGTTAGGTGATTATATGATTATTGTGCCAGGCCTATGCAGGAATCATCTAGTTCTTGGGATCAGTGTGAATTACAGTTACAGGGTCAGTTCTGATTTGGGGAAACTTGTTTCAGTAGGAATAGTCGATTAATATTAGAAGACTGGAATGATGCTTAGTTAAATAAACAATGCTGTCGTTTATCTCGCTGGGGTTCAGTAGCACTACTACTGAAATGCTTTCATACATTATAGTACCATACCTAGATATGATTACATAATACATAGATGTAAATTACATACATATTTTAACAGCTTCAGACCTAAGCCAAACCTTAACACAATTTTTAACCGTTCCTAATGAGTTCTGTTGGCAAAATATGCCATTTCCTCTCATTCACATTATTATGAAGTTTATGATGATGCATGATGCATTATGATGCATATAACAGGTAATGTAAAGATGTGTTTTTTTTAATATAGCCGCTTACCCAGAGGTTAGATATTTATGTTTTTATTTGACCTTTATTTAACTAGGCAAGTCAGTTAAGAACAAATTCTTATTTTCAATGACGGCCTAGGAACAGTGGGTTAACTGCCTGTTCAGGGGCAGAACGGCAGATTTGTACCTTGTCAGCTCGGGGATTTGAACCTTCCGGTTACTAGTCCAATGCTCTAACCACTAGGCTACCCTACATGGCAATCACGTAACCTGTGATTTCTGTCTGTTTGCCTCTGACCCAGACAAGGAGGCAGCCTTTTAAAATAAAGGACAGTTTTCTTTCCTGCCTGCTGTAATAGGTGACATTTGTCAGGTCCAGTTCCGTGCAGATGAGGCTGGGCTAATTGTAATGGCTGGAATGGAATAAAGTCCAACGTGATTGCCATGTGTTTGATACTGTTCTGTTTATGCCATTCCAGCCATTACAATGAGCCTGTCCTCCTACAACTTCTCCCAAACTGACAGAGATTTACCCTAATTGAACTAATTTACCTTTGAAAGATCTTTTAAATGTCAGAACAGTGATGATGAAACGTAAGCTTTCATGCATTGATCAAGCCCCAAAGTTATCTTTCTTATTGAAAAGGAAAAGGCACAACATTCACTCACCATTAAAAACACAGTTTATTGAATTATTGAACTATTGAAAGCTTGATTGTTTGTCCTTCATCGGGATATAAATTTGAACATTTCTTACTCTTTTCGTCTCCCCCTGTTTTTGTTTTAACTAGTCATCATACTCATGTCATATGAGAAAGGCTAATGCTTCTGATATGACGTAGCCATTCTGTACTTAATAAGTGGCCACACAAACTGATCAGACAGACAGATCAGGCGATGACAAAAGGACGAGGTGTTTGTTGCCCGTTACATACTGTCCTTTACTGGAGTGTGTTGTGTTTTAACTACCAATTAAAGAGAGCAAGACCATGGCATGGCGTAATAATGGTCTATAAATCATTTTCACGAACGTTTAAGTAAAGTGTGCTATGCGTGTGTTCTTGCGTGAGCGTGTCATTAAGATAATGATAGAATGTGTAACAGATTGAATATCACGCTGGGAACAACATGAATCAATTGAAGATGAAACATGATTGGGACAGACTGGTATAATGGGTTCCATAAGGAAGCCCACTCAGACCAAAACAGGTTGGATGCTAAACATAGTGCATTGATTGCACTTTGTTTTCTGAACTGCAATCCATCTAGACTCTAGATGGAAATGTATGAAACTATAGCATTACATGTCTAAAGTGATAGTGTCTATCTACTGTATTAAACTGCTTCTGAAATAAACGTGCTCCACACCCTTGACAATATCTATCTCACTTGTTATTGTTTTGTTTTTTGTGTGGTCATGATCATAAGTTTGCATTACAATATTCACACTGGTATACCACTTAAGTACAAAGCAATATATTGGGCATGCATTCTAAGTGGTATGGATATTGGATCATATGCACTTGTGTGAGAGGGAGGGTTTGCCCAATTTGGCAACTGTGTGCTACTTTCTTTGTCCACTAGAGGGTGGACCACTCCACATTATCAACACCCTCTACACAGCATAGTCCACCAGTGAAAATAAGGAATTCAAGTTCCACCAATAAAGAAAATAGTTTTAATATATCAAGCCACAATTACATACAAGTATTCTGTCATACCATACGTCTTGGTTTCATAAACATGACAGTTTGATTTACAGTCAATTTAAATGAGAGCATGTCCTGATGGAGCAGCATGTCTGTAGTGTACCAGAGTATTTAGTTTATTTACAGAACAATCAGTTGTGATTAAAACAGTTGAGGCACTAGACAGTGGGATTGGCAGTGCAATTTTCTACATACCCTGGGGTAGAGCTTTGCTTTGATGGTCCACGACAACAGTATTCTCTGGAACCGATGATATGGTGATGGTACTAAAATAGTTTGACATACATTAAATAACATAATGTTTCTGTAAGGTACGGTAGCAGTATCAGTTCACACCGAGGGTGACAACAGTCCACTATCTTCCACACATTTACCAGGTTTTCCCAGAAATCCTAGTTGGAATATTCTGGAAATGTCAGTTTTATGATTTCCCATCTAATTCCAATCTTCAAACCGGAATTTCTAGAAAACCTGGGAATGATTGGGAAAACTAACAGAATTTTGTAACCCTATTCAGATCACACTCCTGCATTCTTCCTGAACAAGTCAAATTGGCACAGTCAGGTACAGTACAGCTACATCAACACGATGTGGAAACAGACATTTTATTACGGGAATTACAATCAATTTGACGACACATATTTTGGAGGAAACAAAACTACGCATCAGACACCCCTTCCGATCTTCTGTAGGAATGACTTGTTGAGAAGCGGACCAATAGCAGAGGACTGGATACAGATTAACTGGTTAGCGGCGCTTGTTGTAGTTCTGTTGTGTGTTCCACTCAAATGAATCTATAGTTGAAGAGAAAGCTTGTAAATAACACAGCACAGATTCTTTTCAGATTGTCATTTTTAGCCCAGTTCCAGCAATTATTGTGGATTCGTAACCAGGCCAGCTAAGAACAGCTTGGTTCAGCTAGGTTCGACTCAGTAGTGTAAGAAGCCAATATGAGGCCTGTACCTGGTTCGTCTTGGCTCCTCTTGCCCATCAATCCAACAAAGGAGTTAATTTTATGCCCTGAAAGAGAAGACAGCCAATACCATTGACACTGCAGTTATAGACAATGAGTGATGCAGTGACTAGTGTGCAGAGCAAAAAGGTGCGAGTTATTTCAGTAACTGCCAATATTGTTTACATCCTGACCCTAACCTTAACCCTAGCCCTAACCTTAACCCTTACCCTTATTCTAACCCTAACTGTAACCGTAGCAAGCAGTTGCTTATCAACAGATAGTGTGTTGACTGTACGACCATCTGTAGAACATCTATCTGGACTATCCAAATAACATGTGACCAATCATTTTCGTCAGTGATGCAATGAATAGTGTATAACCTAAATGGTGAGAGGAGAGTGTGTAGAATCATATCTACACTCCTCCTACTCTGGCAGATATCTAGTCTTGTGCAAATTGATGGATGGACTCAGTCCCTGTCCCCTTGCCCTAGTGACTGAGAGATATAGAGGCGGCCACCCACACGCTTTGGAAGGAAGGGTAGTGGTTGGAGATTGTTTTTCCTAGGAGGGCGGGATAGGATGCATGTACTGAGGGGACACTTGCGTCACAGACTGACGGATGTCTCTGTCAGACTCTGTCAATCACACTAATGGAATAGAATATAAAGGTGGAGGGAATGGGGGAGACAGGGGAGGATGTGGGGGAGAAGGGGGAGTGGTGGGGTAATAAAACTCTGCGTAAGACCCCTGGGATACCCTATCTGTCAACATACCCTATCTGGCAACACATCAGGGGTTTGGGAATCATGATGATCGTAACGGGGCGACGGAATCCTGTGCAATTTCCATTGGTGGTCTAGTCACGAGTCACTTACAATTTTCCCTCCGGACGTCATAAGTGCTTGGCCCCTCCATTGTGTGTTATATACTGTAATATATTATAATGTATATATTATATGTATACTGTATAGTGTATATATATAATATATATACTGTATAATGTATATTTTATATTCAACAGTTTGTGTGGAAGGGTGAGATGCTCGGGTCCATCTTTCCATCACCCGCGTAACCAATCTAATTTAATGCCTAAATGTCCTTGGGGCATTGATTGAAGCACTCTCTCTCTCCCCTTTTCTCTGCCTCCCTCTCTCGCTCACCTTTGCTCTCTCCCCATCTCTCTCCTTCGCTCTCTCTCTTCTTCCATTCCTCTCTCTCCCCTCTCTCTCTCTTCTTCCATTCCTCTCTCCCCTCTCTCTCTCTCTTCTTCCATTCCTCTCTCTCCCCCTCTCTCTCTTCTTCCATTCCTCTCTCTCCCCCCTCTCTCCCTCTTCTTCCATTCCTCTCTCTCCCCTCTCTCTCTCTTCTTCCATTCCTCTCTCTCCCCTCTCTCCCGCTTCTTCCATTCCTCTCTCTCTCTTCTTCCATTCCTCTCTCTCCTCTCTCCCTCTTCTTCCATTCCCCTCTCCCCTCTCTCTCTCTTCTTCCATTCCTCTCTCTCCCCTCTCTCTCTCTTCTTCCATTCCTCTCTCTCCCCTCTCTCTCTCTTCTTCCATTCCTCTCTCTCCCCTCTCTCTCTCTTCTTCCATTCCTCTCTCCCCTCTCTCTCTCTTCTTCCATTCCTATCTCTCCTCTCTCTCTCCTTCCATTCCTCTCTCCCCTCTCTCTCTCTTCTTCCATTCCTCTCTCCCCTCTCTCTCTCTTCTTCCATTCCTCTCTCTCCTCTCTCTCTCCTTCCATTCCTCTCTCCCCTCTCTCTCTCTTCTTCCATTCCTCTCTCTCCTCTCTCCCTCTTCTTCCATTCCTCTCTCTCCTCTCTCTCTTCTTCCATTCCTCTCTCTCCCCTCTCTCCCTCTTCTTCCATTCCTCTCTCTCTCCTCTCTCCCTCTTCTTCCATTCCCCTCTCCCCTCTCTCTCTCTTCTTCCATTCCTCTCTCTCCCCTCTCTCTCTCTCTTCTTCCATTCCTCTCTCTCCCCTCTCTATTTCTCTCTCATTGCTTCCAATGATGAGTAATGTACAGTCATGCCTGCATTAAGGCTCCTGCCACACAGTGGTCTATACCATATATTCAGTCAATTCAGAACATATTCAGACCCCTTGACTTTTTCTAAATGTTGTTACGTTACAGCCTTATTCTAAAATGGATTGTTTTCCTCAACAATCTACACACACACTACCCCATAACGACAAAGCGAAAAACAGAAATACCTAATTTACATAATAACACAATAATAACAAAATATTAAATCAAATTGTATTTGTCACATGCGCCGAATACAACCTTACCACGAAATGTTTACTTACAAGCCCTTAACAATGCAGTTCAAGAAATAGAGTTAAGAAAATATTTACTAAACAAACTAAAGTTGAAAAAAATCATAAAATCTAAAAGTAACACAAGAAAATTACACAACAATAATGAGGCTATATACAGGGGGAACCAGTCCGGCAACATTTTCTAAAGACCCCATGGGAAATATCACATTTACATAAGAATTCAGACCCTTTACCCAGTACTTTGTTAAAGAACCCTTGGCAGCAATTACAGCCTCGAGTCTTTTTGGGTATGACACTACAAGCTTGGCACATCTATATTTGGGGAGTTTCTCCCATTCTTCTCTGCAGATCCTCTCAAGCTCTGTCAGGTTGGATAGGAAGCACCGCTGCACAGCTATTTTCAGGTCTCTCCAGAGATGTTAGACTGGGTTCAAGTACGGACTCTGGCTGAGCCACTCAAGGACATTCAGAGACTTGTCCCGAAGCCACTCCTGCGTTGTCTTGGCTGTGTGCTTAATGTGGGTCCTAAATGCCCCTGGAGCAGGTTTTCATCAAGGATCTCGTAGTACTATGCTCCATTCATCTTTCCCTCGATCCCGACTGGTCTCCCAGTCCCAGCCGCTGAAAAACATCACCACAGCATGATGCTAGCACCACCATGCTTCTCCGTAGGGATGGTCCCAGGTTTCCTCCAGATGTGACGCTTGGCATTCAGGCCAAAGAGTTCAATCATGGTTTTATCAGACCAGGGAATCTTGTTTTTAGGTACCTTTTGGCAAATTCCAAGCGAGCTGTCATGTGCCTTTTACTGAGGAGTGGCTTCCGTCTGGCCACTCTAACATAAAAGTTTGATTGGCGAAGTGCTGCAGAGATGGTTGTCCTTCTGGAAGGTGCTCCCACCACCACAGAGGAACTCTGGAGCTCTGTCAGAGTGACCATCGGGTTCTTGGTCACCTCCCTGACCAAGGACCTTCTCCCCCGATTACTCAGTTTGGCTAGGCGGCCAGCTCTAGGAAGAGTCTTGGTGGTTCCAAACTTCTTCCAATTGAGAATGATAGAGGCCAATGTGTTCTTGGTTTTTGCTCTGACATGCACTGTCAACTGTGGGGCCTTATATAGACAGCTGTGTGCCTTTCCAAATCATGTCCAACCAATTGAAATTGCCACAGGTGGACTCCAATCAAGTTGTGCAAAGAAATTCAAAAAATCAGTTTTTGATTTGTCATTATGTGGTATTGTGTGTAGGTTGATGAGGATCATTTAAAAAAAATCAATTTTAGAATAAGGCTGTAACTTAACAAATTGTGTTAAAAGGGATTAGGTCTGAACACTTTCTAAATGCACTGTACAGTATGTATTTATGCTGCACTTGCTGCCTCCTTTCGCTGAGTAGGGGAGTCATTTAAGAAATACCTAAATGACTGAACAGAGGGGATGTGGGATGTCCCTCTCTCTCTCCCACTGGGCACAGATGTTAGTCATCTCAATGTCTAGTTTTGATTTACATTTGGTTGAGTTAACTACAGTGAATTCCGCATGAAAAAAAATATGATATCACCATGTAATTGGATTTAGGTTCAAAGTTATTTGGTACATTTCCTTTCATTGATTACTTTTTCCATGTTGATTCAACGTCATCACATTTTTTTACTCAGTCGGGGTCAAGGGGACTTCAAGGCAGAATTAACACTACCATCCTAGTGAAGAAATGGAGTGGTCTTCAAGGCAGAATTAACACTACCATCCTAGTGAAGAAATGGAGTGGTCTTCAAGGCAGAATTAACACTACCATCCTAGTGAAGAAATGGAGTGGTCTTCAAGGCAGAATTAACACTACCATCCTAGTGAAGAAATGGAGTGGTCTTCAAGGCAGAATTAACACTACCATCCTAGTGAAGAAATGGAGTGGTCTTCAAGGCAGAATTAACACTACCATCCTAGTGAAGAAATGGAGTGGTCTTCAAGGCAGAATTAACACTACCATCCTAGTGAAGAAATGGAGTGGTCTTCAAGGCAGAATTAACACTACCATCCTAGTGAAGAAATGGAGTGGTCTTCAAGGCAGAATTAACACTACCATCCTAGTGAAGAAATGGAGTGGTCTTCAAGGCAGAATTAACACTACCATCCTAGTGAAGAAATGGAGTGGTCTTCAAGGCAGAATTAACACTACCATCCTAGTGAAGAAATGGAGTGGTCTTCAAGGCAGAATTAACACTACCATCCTAGTGAAGAAATGGAGTGGTCTTCAAGGCAGAATTAACACTACCATCCTAGTGAAGAAATGGAGTGGTCTTCAAGGCAGAATTAACACTACCATCCTAGTGAAGAAATGGAGTGGTCTTCAAGGCAGAATTAACACTACCATCCTAGTGAAGAAATGGAGGGGTCTTCAAGGCAGAATTAACACTACCATCCTAGTGAAGAAATGGAGTGGTCTTCAAGGCAGAATTAACACTACCATCCTAGTGAAGAAATGGAGTGGTCTTCAAGGCAGAATTAACACTACCATCCTAGTGAAGAAATGGAGTGGTCTTCAAGGCAGAATTAACACTACCATCCTAGTGAAGAAATGGAGTGGTCTTCAAGGCAGAATTAACACTACCATCCTAGTGAAGAAATGGAGTGGTCTTCAAGGCAGAATTAACACTACCATCCTAGTGAAGAAATGGAGTGGTCTTCAAGGCAGAATTAACACTACCATCCTAGTGAAGAAATGGAGTGGTCTTCAAGGCAGAATTAACACTACCATCCTAGTGAAGAAATGGAGTGGTCTTCAAGGCAGAATTAACACTACCATCCTAGTGAAGAAATGGAGTGGTCTTCAAGGCAGAATTAACACTACCATCCTAGTGAAGAAATGGAGTGGTCTTCAAGGCAGAATTAACACTACCATCCTAGTGAAGAAATGGAGTGGTCTTCAAGGCAGAATTAACACTACCATCCTAGTGAAGAAATGGAGTGGTCTTCAAGGCAGAATTAACACTACCATCCTAGTGAAGAAATGGAGTGGTCTTCAAGGCAGAATTAACACTACCATCCTAGTGAAGAAATGGAGTGGTCTTCAAGGCAGAATTAACACTACCATCCTAGTGAAGAAATGGAGTGGTCTTCAAGGCAGAATTAACACTACCATCCTAGTGAAGAAATGGAGTGGTCTTCAAGGCAGAATTAACACTACCATCCTAGTGAAGAAATGGAGTGGTCTTCAAGGCAGAATTAACACTACCATCCTAGTGAAGAAATGGAGTGGTCTTCAAGGCAGAATTAACACTACCATCCTAGTGAAGAAATGGAGTGGTCTTCAAGGCAGAATTAACACTACCATCCTAGTGAAGAAATGGAGTGGTCTTCAAGGCAGAATTAACACTACCATCCTAGTGAAGAAATGGAGTGGTCTTCAAGGCAGAATTAACACTACCATCCTAGTGAAGAAATGGAGTGGTCTTCAAGGCAGAATTAACACTACCATCCTAGTGAAGAAATGGAGTGGTCTTCAAGGCAGAATTAACACTACCATCCTAGTGAAGAAATGGAGTGGTCTTCAAGGCAGAATTAACACTACCATCCTAGTGAAGAAATGGAGTGGTCTTCAAGGCAGAATTAACACTACCATCCTAGTGAAGAAATGGAGTGGTCTTCAAGGCAGAATTAACACTACCATCCTAGTGAAGAAATGGAGTGGTCTTCAAGGCAGAATTAACACTACCATCCTAGTGAAGAAATGGAGTGGTCTTCAAGGCAGAATTAACACTACCATCCTAGTGAAGAAATGGAGTGGTCTTCAAGGCAGAATTAACACTACCATCCTAGTGAAGAAATGGAGTGGTCTTCAAGGCAGAATTAACACTACCATCCTAGTGAAGAAATGGAGTGGTCTTCAAGGCAGAATTAACACTACCATCCTAGTGAAGAAATGGAGTGGTCTTCAAGGCAGAATTAACACTACCATCCTAGTGAAGAAATGGAGGGGTCTTCAAGGCAGAATTAACACTACCATCCTAGTGAAGAAATGGAGTGGTCTTCAAGGCAGAATTAACACTACCATCCTAGTGAAGAAATGGAGTGGTCTTCAAGGCAGAATTAACACTACCATCCTAGTGAAGAAATGGAGTGGTCTTCAAGGCAGAATTAACACTACCATCCTAGTGAAGAAATGGAGTGGTCTTCAAGGCAGAATTAACACTACCATCCTAGTGAAGAAATGGAGTGGTCTTCAAGGCAGAATTAACACTACCATCCTAGTGAAGAAATGGAGTGGTCTTCAAGGCAGAATTAACACTACCATCCTAGTGAAGAAATGGAGTGGTCTTCAAGGCAGAATTAACACTACCATCCTAGTGAAGAAATGGAGTGGTCTTCAAGGCAGAATTAACACTACCATCCTAGTGAAGAAATGGAGTGGTCTTCAAGGCAGAATTAACACTACCATCCTAGTGAAGAAATGGAGTGGTCTTCAAGGCAGAATTAACACTACCATCCTAGTGAAGAAATGGAGTGGTCTTCAAGGCAGAATTAACACTACCATCCTAGTGAAGAAATGGAGTGGTCTTCAAGGCAGAATTAACACTACCATCCTAGTGAAGAAATGGAGTGGTCTTCAAGGCAGAATTAACACTACCATCCTAGTGAAGAAATGGAGGGGTCTTCAAGGCAGAATTAACACTACCATCCTAGTGAAGAAATGGAGTGGTCTTCAAGGCAGAATTAACACTACCATCCTAGTGAAGAAATGGAGTGGTCTTCAAGGCAGAATTAACACTACCATCCTAGTGAAGAAATGGAGTGGTCTTCAAGGCAGAATTAACACTACCATCCTAGTGAAGAAATGGAGTGGTCTTCAAGGCAGAATTAACACTACCATCCTAGTGAAGAAATGGAGTGGTCTTCAAGGCAGAATTAACACTACCATCCTAGTGAAGAAATGGAGGGGTCTTCAAGGCAGAATTAACACTACCATCCTAGTGAAGAAATGGAGTGGTCTTCAAGGCAGAATTAACACTACCATCCTAGTGAAGAAATGGAGGGGTCTTCAAGGCAGAATTAACACTACCATCCTAGTGAAGAAATGGAGGGGTCTTCAAGGCAGAATTAACACTACCATCCTAGTGAAGAAATGGAGTGGTCTTCAAGGCAGAATTAACACTACCATCCTAGTGAAGAAATGGAGTGGTCTTCAAGGCAGAATTAACACTACCATCCTAGTGAAGAAATGGAGTGGTCTTCAAGACAGACTTAAGACTAGTATCCTAGTGAGGGAATAGAGGTATTTAAGGCATAATTAAAAGGATGTACCCTAGTGAGGGAATTTTGGGGTTTTCAAGGCATTGAAGACCACCTACTGTCTCCTTAAATCCCTCAAAGGACCTGTTAGCTGTGTGGGTTGTGATTTAATTAAAACATCTGACACATTTGTTTTTTCTCTCCCTCTCTTTCGTTTGACTTTTACTTACCATTATGCAAAATAAATATCAATTTTCAACCCATGCATTTTCTTATTTTTCTGCTGGGCAACATTTGGTGTGTGTTCTCCCTCCCACGCATGGTTAGCACGAACCTCTACAACCAACATGGTGAAGTACGTCATCAAACGTCATAACTTGTAACACCTGACCTGATGTGCAAATAATCCCCAACCTTGCCTGACAGGCTACCAGCACCTGCCTAGCCTACACACGTGTGCCTCACTTGCTCAGTTATGCACAGACATTGTGCCTTTGTAACATGTCAGTAAAACTAATTATATCTTAATAAATAAACCATGGCTTCATATTTCGGTATGCAAGGACAATTATTGGGAAATATTCTCCAATATTAATGAAAAGATTAATTAATTATGATTTTGTCACTTACTTTTTCGGGTTATCTGTGCATTCGCTGTTGGAAGAAAGGGGGAAAAAACACAATCAATGTAGGCCTACAATAATGTAATTTCGTTTATGAATAGGCAAAAAACGTGCGTAAAGATATTGATATACAGTTTGTAATTATGAATTGCAATAATAATGCATATCAATTAATGTGATTCATTTTAATACAAACGGGAAAGTGTCTTATAGAGACTGAAGAATGGCGACAGGGCGAGGCGCGAGGAGGCACGGTCTTACCGGAGGAGCGTTTCCCCATCAGGCCAAAGAACTGATGAGGCCGCGGTTTCCGCGTCATCCTCCGCAGTATCTCTCTGAACGGGTCAGACGACAGCCACTCGTCCTGCACGAGGGAGGAAATCAAATTAACGGAACATTAGACATAGGGTATAGAAGGAGGGGGAGACAGACTCCTTTATAGCCTACAAGCCTATAGCTCTGCGTAAAATATCGTACATTTTTATGGCTCTAGATCTAATCTCGCAGGGCAATCTATATATATCAGTAAAGACACCCCGTGTGAACTTTCATATCCGATCCTATTTTTATCTGACGGTGTAGCCTATATTTCTAGAGTCAACATTAGTCTAAAAGCAGGGGCCCAACAGCTACTAATGACCACGGGCTCATTAAAGTGTCCATCACTTATCCAAGACATCCCAGGTCCTTTGGTTCCTTCCTTATTGAATAATATAACCCACCCGCCTTGTTACAACGCTCTGTGTTTCCTCAGAGGCGAGGCAATGATTACATAGGCCTACCTGCTGAATGTTCCCAATCTGACTGAAGTTTATGAGAAATATGCCCCAAGATCCGCCCAGAGACTTGGCAGTCGCCCAACCCGCAATGTCAAAGGTTGAACGTGCGCTACATGTGAATGAAGCTTCAATCTGGGACTAAAGTAATGATCGCTGTACACTGAGCTAAAAGCTCACAATTTACGCCCAATGAATCATAACAAATCTTTCACCCGACATTATGTTTAATCCCTATACATGCTTAATTACGCATCACCAAACTCTCCGAAACAGGTGAATTATCCTATAACAGACATCAGCATACAAATATTTTATAACATGTGTGATAAAAAATAGGTTGAAACAATTTAAGGCTGTGCCATTAAATTAAACAATATTTTTTGTCCAATAGTTAAGCAATCATACCTTTTTACACGTTCATTTTTTAAATTCGTTTAATAGACGATTCTAACGAAAAAAATATATAATTGTCTTGTTATGTAAAATCATTAAATCATTCCTACCGTAATTTGATCGTTTGTCCAATAATCAAGATCTTCTTTTGGACCAATTTCTTCACAAAAAAATTGGGCAATAGCAATAAAAGCTATCACAAGCGGTAGAAGTAATTTCATGATGCAGCTATCTGTTGCGCGCAACTGTTCCGCCCTAAAACTATTCTTTCTTCGTTTGTTTCTATTTTAAAAAGTATAAATAGGCTATTAAAGCACTTGTACACTGAGTTTAAATGTTTTTCAACCCCTCTCTGACTTTTGAGAGCTCGATGTTTACACCTGCGGAAATTGGTATCGTCTCCTCTCCACATAAGTGTCTTAAGCGTACGCAAAAATGAAATGTTCCTTCCTTGGTTGAAACCTCCGCTCAGTTCCCTCTCTGCTCCAGTCCGCGCGCTCTGCCGCTCTACAGCGCCTACACCTTGGTCCTGTTGGGTCTTTGTGACCACACTGTAGTACTGCACTAGGTTATATAGCAAGGGGTAGAAGTGCGACAGGTATCTTAATTCGCTTTAAATCAAGTACATTTACTTGACATGTACTTCCTCGGAGCTGTGTGATGACTAACATCCGTAGTGGTATTTTGCATATGGTCGATATTACTTTCAAACGTTCCCCTATGACCCTCCTTAGCACTCTGCTTATTGTTCCCGTTGTAATCGGAATGTCCAAGTGAAGCGAATGGAGTAGGAGAGTCTGATGACGCACTGAAGTTCAAGGTTTCTACGTAAGTACTTATGACTGTCCTACGCCAAAGCAACAAAATCATTATAAAACGAAAATTTATGTGCATCTTATATATCAGTGGAAGATGTTTTCAACAAACATTCCAGAATCTTCACATTGCAGTTGACAAGTTTGGATTCTAAGTCACTTTTCTAAACTTTTGTAAAAATGAATAGTTGTAAATCGAATAATTAGAATTGCTAAACCATGTTAACAGGAGTCTCATCTTTTTTTCTGATTTCATATGTTACTTTAGAAAGTAAACATGTTTAAATAAAATCTTAGATAGGCCTACAGAACTTTATAATTTTTGAACCCCCCTAACAACTCTAACATCACACAGACAAGGTCCCCCAATCACTTATAGGCTTCTCTCAGAAGAGGATGCTGTGTGCTTTCTTCCTTTCTACCCAGATATAGGCTATTTGACAATGGTTCTGGACACATAGTGCTGTAGGCCTAAATGACACTCCCACAGAGCTTTTAAACAAACTCTAAATCATGGAGGTTGAAAGAAAGAGAAAGAGAGAGAAAGAGAGAGAGCAAAAACATATATAGTCCCTTGACCTTTTCCAAATTCTGTTACGTTACAGCCTTATTCTAAAATTCATTCAATTGTTTTTTTCCCTCATCAGTCTACACACAATACCCCATAATGACAAAGCAAAAACAGGTTTTTAGAAATTTTAGCAAAGTATTAAAAATAAAAACTGAAATATGACATTTACATAAGTATTCAGACCCTTTACTCAGTACTTTGTTGGCAGCGATTACAGCCTCGAGTCTTCATGGGTGTAACTCTACAAGCTTGGCACACCTGTATTTGGGGAGTTTCTCCCATTCTTCTCTATAGATCCTATCAAGCTCTGTCAGGTTGGATGGGGAGCATCGCTGCAGAGCTATTTTCAGGTCTCTCCAGAGATGTTAGATCAGGTTCAAGTCTGGGCTCTGGCTGGGTCACCCAAGGACATTCAAAGACTTGTCCCGAAGCTACTCCTGCGTTGTCTTGGCTGTGTGCTTAGGGCCGTTGTCCTGTTGGAAGGTGAACCTTCGCCCCCAGTCTGAGGGACCTGAGCGCTCTGGAGCAGGTTTTCATCAAGGATCTCTCTGTACTTTGCTCCGTTCATCTTTCCCTCCATCCTGACTATTCTCACAGCCCCTGCCACTGAAAACATCCCGACAGCATGATGCTGCCACCACCATTTCTTTACATTTTTAATTTATTTATTTCACCTTTATTTAACCAGGTAGGCCAGTTGAGAACACCTTTATTTAACCAGGTAGGTCAGTTGAGAACAAGTTCTCATTTACAACTGCGACCTGGCCAAGATAAAGCTAAGCAGTTTGACACATACAACAAAGCAGAGTTACACATGGAATAAACAAACATACAATCAATAATACAGTAGAAAAATCTATATACAGCATGTGTAAATGAGGTAGGATTAGAGAGGTATAGCAATAAATAGGCCATGGTGGCAAAGTAATTACAATATAGCAATTAAACACTGGAATGGTAGGATGTGCAGAAGATGAATGTGCAAGTTGAGATACTGGGGTGCAAAGGAGCAAGATGAATAAATAAATAAATAAATACAGTATGGGGTTTAGGTAGATTGGATGGGGTATTTACAGATGAGCTATGTACAGGTGTAGTGATCTGTGAGCTGCTCTGACAGCTGGTGCTTAAAGCTAGTGAGGGAGGTAAGAGTCTCCAATTCAGAGATTTTTGCAGTTTGTTCCAGTCATTGGCAGCAGAGAACTGGAAGGAGAGGCAGCCAAAGGAAGAATTGGCTTTGGAGGTGACGAGTGAGATATACCTGCTGGAGCGCGTGCTATACTTCACCATAGGGATGGTGCAAGGTTTCCTCCAGACGTGACGCTAGGCATTTGGGCCAAAGAGTTCAATCTTGGATTCATCAGACCAGAGAATCTTGTTTCTCATGGTCTGAGAGTCCTTTAGGTGTCTTTTGGCAAACTCCAAGCGGGCTGTCATGTGCCTTTTAGTGAGGAGCCAGGCTCCCCACAATTGAGCACTCCTGCCATCATCATTACGCACACCTGCCTTCCCCCGTCACGCGCGTCAGCGATTATTGGAGTCACCTGGACTCAATCATTACCTTCTCTATATCTGTCTGGTTCACTGCTCTGTTCCCTGCTTCTGCATTTATTGTCATATGTTCTTGTATACCCGTGTGCTGATGCTGTTCCTGTCTTGTTTTCTGTGTTTCCTGATTATATGTTTGACTCCCCGTACCTGCTTCTCATCCCCGGCGTCGGTCCTTACATGTGGTGTTGATGGTACCCTAAATTCAATTATAAAATATACAGACCACACATTCCAATTGGCTATACTTAAACTCTTTAACATCATCCTCAGCTCTGGCATCGTCCACAATATTTGGAACCAAGAACGGATCATCCCAATCCACAAAAGTGGAGACAAATTTGACCCCAATAAATACAGCGGGCGATGCATCAACAGCCACCTTGGGACAATCCTCTGCATTATCATTAACAGCAGACTTACACATTTCCTCAGTGAAAACAATGTAATGAGCACATTTCAGATTGGCTTTTTACCAAATTACTGTACGATAGACCACGTATTCACCCTGCACACCCTAATTGACAAACAAACAAACCAAAACAAAGGCAAAGTCTTCTCACGCTTTGTTGATTTTCATATGAGGATCTGCTATACAAATTGATGGAAAGAGATGTTGGGGGAAAAACATACAACATTATAAAATCCATGTACACAAACAAGTGTGCAGTTTTTAAAAACACAGCCCATGACAACAAACCTTAGTAAGACAAAAATATAGGCTTGCCAGTTGCCAGGACCACAAATACAAGTTCCATCTAGACACCGTTACCCTAGAGCATACAAAAAACTATACATACCTTGGCCTAAACAACAGCGCCACAGATAACTTCCACAAATCTGTGAACGACCTGAGAGACAAGGCAAGAAGGGCCTGCTACGCCATCAAAAGGAACATAAAATTCAACATAACAATTAGGATCTGGTAAAAAAATACATGAATCCATTATTGAACCCATTGAATCCTTTATTGAACCCTTAATGGCTGTGAGGTCTGGGGTCCGCTCACCAACCAAGAATTCACAAAATGGGACAAAGACTTGAAAAATGGAAAAATATTCTTCCTGTACAACGTAAAACACCAAATAATGCATGCAGACCAGAGTTAGGCCGATATCCGCTGATTATCAAAATCCAGATTCTACGACCACCTAAAAGGAAGCAATTCCCAACCTTCCATAGCAAAGCCATCACACACAAAGAGATGAACCTGTAAAAGAGTCCCCTAAGCAAGTTGGTCCAGGGGCTCTGTTCACAAACACAAACAGACCACACAGAGCCCCCGGACTGCTACACAATTAGACCCAACCAAATCATGAGAAAATAAAAAGAGAATTACTTGACACATTGGAAAGAATTAACAAACAAAAAAAGAGCAAACTAGAATGCTATTTGGCCCTAAACAGAGAGTACACAGTGGCAGAATACCTGACCACTGTGACAGACCCAAAATTCAGAGAAGCTTTGACTATGTACAGACTATGTACAGTGAGCAGAGCTTTGCTATTGAGAGAGGCTGCCATAGCCTATCTTCTCTTGGGAGCCAGCTCTGCCTATGTGCACACTGCCCAAAAAATGAGGTGGAAACTGAGCTGCACTTCCTGACCTCCTGCCAAATGTATGACCAGATTAGAGACACGTATTTCACTCAGATTACACAGACTCACAAAGAATTAGATACCAAATCCAATTTTGACAATGTCCCATATCTATTGGGTGAAATACCACGGTGTGCCATCACAGCAGCAAAATGTGTGACCTGTTGCCACAAGAAAAGGGCAACTAGTGAAGAACAAATACCATTGTAAAATACCACCCATATTTCTGTGTATTTATTTTGTATTTGAACCATTTACCTGAGTGAATAACCCTGCAAAGTGGAGAGGAGCCAGGTCATTTGTTTTGCAGAAAGTTGCTGGCTGTGAAGAGAGAGATACACCGACAACACACATTCCACAGTGTCCACGCAGCCCAATTCGTGCTTGACAACTCAAGTGCCTTTATCCCAGCAATAATGGACTCCTTTTATTCAATCAATGGCAAAATGCTAATGTTAATTTGACTCGAAAATAACACGTGAGGTGCAAAGCCTGTCTGTCATTCGCAATAGATGGAATGTCATTGTCATGTACATGTACTGTATCTATGATACATGTTATGTTATGTTATGATGATGTTATGTCTGAACTGAAATCCACAGGTTTTTCATGTACTTTAGGATCGACCCAGTCAGAATGTGGCCATTTTACAGAGATCCAACCTATAGGATGTGTTGTAATGACACCTGAATCTACTCCTCTTTTTGACATTTGACCTTTTGCCACGTCACATTGTGCCTGTCGTCAGAGCACATGCATATATTATTAAAATGTTCCGTTTATAAATAACAAATATTACATTTATGGATCAGGATTAATAAATCAGCAGTGACTTAAAATTCCCTGCTGCCTGGCGGGTCTGGAGACAAAGTTATGGTGGATCGATTTACGCTGCTGCTAATATTAATGACATTATCTGTGATGCCATGGTATCTGTGGTCACCAAGACGCTTTAGATGGATATTAATCATCTGATTAACAGAGGGAAGAGGAGAGGGAGGAAGGGGAAAGGGCTATTAAATCAGAAGAAGCGGGTATCCTGTGGGAGAAAAAAATGGGAGATGGATACTGAGAGAAAGAGAGTATGAAAGAGAGACGAGGAGAGGCAGGGGGGTAGAGGGGGAGGGGTGGGAGGTAGAGGGAGGTAGGGGGGAGAGGTGGGAGATAGAGGGAGGTAGAGGGAGGTAGAGGGAGAGAGGTGGGAGGGGGAGAGATGGGAGATAGAGGGAGAGAGGTGGGAGGTAGAGGGGGAGAGGTGGGAGGTAGAGGGAGGTAGAGGGAGAGAGGTGGGAGGTGGGAGGTAGAGGGGGAGAGGTGGGAGGTAGAGGGGGGAGGTAGAGGGGGAGAGGTGGGAGGTAGAAGGAGGTAGAGGGAGGTAGAGGGGGGAGGTAGAGGGGGAGAGGTGGGAGGTAGAGGGAGAGAGGTGGGAGGTAGAGGGAGGTAGAGGGAGAGAGGTGGGAGGTAGAGGGAGGTAGAGGGAGAGAGGTGGGAGGTAGAGGGAGGTAGAGGGAGAGAGGTGGGAGGTGGGAGGTAGAAGGAGGTAGAGAGGTGGGAGGTATAGGGAGGTAGAGGGAGGTAGAGGGAGGTGGAGGGAGAGAAGTGGGAGGTAGAGGGAGGTGGAGGGAGAGAGGTGGGAGGTAGAGGGAGGTGGAGGGAGGTAGAGGGAGGTGGAGGGAGGTGGGAGGTAGAGGGATGTAGAGGGAGAGAGGTGGGAGGTAGAGGGAGGTAGAGGGAGAGAGGTGGGAGGTAGAGGGAGGTGGAGGGAGAGAGGTGGGAGGTAGAGCGAGGTAGAGGGAGAGAGGTGGGAGGTAGAGGGAGAGAGGTGGGAGGTAGAGGGAGGTGGAGGGAGAGAGGTGGGAGGTAGAGGGAGGTAGAGGGAGAGAGGTGGGAGGTGGAGGGAGTATAGACATACATAGAGGGGGAGGCAGGGGTAGAGGGAGGTAGAGGGAGGTAGAGGGAGAGAGGTGGGAGGTAGAAGGAGAGAGGTGGGAGGTAGAGGGAGAGAGGTGGGAGGTAGAGGGAGGTAGAGGGAGAGAGGTGGGAGGTAGAGGGAGGTGGAGGGAGGTAGAGGGAGAGAGGTGGGAGGTGGGGGGTAGAGGGAGGTAGAGGGAGAGAGGTGGGAGGTAGAGGGAGGTAGAGGGAGAGAGGTGGGAGGTAGCGGGAGGTAGAGGGAGAGAGGTGGGAGGTGGAGGGAGTATAGACATACAGTGCCTTGCGAAAGTATTCGGCCCCCTTGAACTTTGCGACCTTTTGCCACATTTCAGGCTTCAAACATAAAGATATAAAACTGTATTTTTTTGTGAAGAATCAACAACAAGTGGGACACAATCATGAAGTGGAACGACATTTATTGGATATTTCAAACTTTTTTAACAAATCAAAAACTGAAAAATTGGGCGTGCAAAATTATTCAGCCCCCTTAAGTTAATACTTTGTAGCGCCACCTTTTGCTGCGATTACAGCTGTAAGTCGCTTGGGGTATGTCTCTATCAGTTTTGCACATCGAGAGACTGAAATTTTTTCCCATTCCTCCTTGCAAAACAGCTCGAGCTCAGTGAGGTTGGATGGAGAGCATTTGAGAACAGCAGTTTTCAGTTCTTTCCACAGATTCTCGATTGGATTCAGGTCTGGACTTTGACTTGGCCATTCTAACACCTGGATATGTTTATTTTTGAACCATTCCATTGTAGATTTTGCTTTATGTTTTGGATCATTGTCTTGTTGGAAGACAAATCTCCGTCCCAGTCTCAGGTCTTTTGCAGACTCCATCAGGTTTTCTTCCAGAATGGTCCTGTATTTGGCTCCATCCATCTTCCCATCAATTTTAACCATCTTCCCTGTCCCTGCTGAAGAAAAGCAGGCCCAAACCATGATGCTGCCACCACCATGTTTGACAGTGGGGATGGTGTGTTCAGGGTGATGAGCTGTGTTGCTTTTACGCCAAACATAACGTTTTGCATTGTTGCCAAAAAGTTCAATTTTGGTTTCATCTGACCAGAGCACCTTCTTCCACATGTTTGGTGTGTCTCCCAGGTGGCTTGTGGCAAACTTTAAACAACGCTTTTTATGGATATCTTTAAGAAATGGCTTTCTTCTTGCCACTCTTCCATAGAGGCCAGATTTGTGCAATATACGACTGATTGTTGTCCTATGGACAGAGTCTCCCACCTCAGCTGTAGATCTCTGCAGTTCATCCAGAGTGATCATGGGCCTCTTGGCTGCATCTCTGATCAGTCTTCTACTTGTATGAGCTGAAAGTTTAGAGGGACGGCCAGGTCTTGGTGGATTTGCAGTGGTCTGATACTCCTTCCATTTCAATATTATCGCTTGCATCGCTTTGTCCTTCATGATTGTGTCCCACTTGTTGTTGATTCTTCACAAAAAAATACAGTTTTATATCTTTATGTTTGAAGCCTGAAATGTGGCAAAAGGTCGCAAAGTTCAAGGGGCCGAATACTTTCGCAAGACACTGTAGATAGAGGGGGAGGCATGGTGAAGACAAGGAAGACATGTGCAGCAGGGTGGAGAGGCAGAGAGAAACAGACAGAGATATGCTTATTATATAGAGAGCTGTGGTGATACGATGGCATGATACGACGCGGCATGGCAGGTGACCGGGGTGAGGCTCTATGTCACCACCATGTAGATAACAGAATCAGCTTGATCCCCAGCAGGTATCACTCAACATGTCACTATCTCCATCTGATAACAGGACAAGGGATCGAATGGGACTCTGAGATTATAGAATCACAACCCATCATCATCAAGTTGACTACCATGTCAGAAAACCTGGTGGAAAAAAACATTTCATATTTCTGTGTTTGGGCTTTAACTTGAACAAAATCATGTTTTCTTGCTTTTTTATCATTCTACCTCTCTTTCTCGCTCTTTCTTTCTCCCTCTCCCTCTCCCTCTCCCTCTCCCTCTCCCTCTCACTCTCTCTCTCCCTCTCCCTCTCCCTCTCCCTCTCTCTCTCTCTCTCTCTCTCTCCCTCTCCCTCTCCCTCTCCCTCTCCCTCTCCCTCTCCCTCTCCCTCTCTCTCCCTCTCCCTCTCCCTCCTTTCAGAAACAGAGTCTCTCCCACAACAATGAATCATAAAATATATATAACATGATAATGTCTCTTGGCTGGGATCATATTGTGGTTTTTATACCATATTGAAAATGTCAGTGGATTTGAAGTGCAAGCCATTACGTGGTGCATAAAATGTGTAATGAACAAGTCAGCCTGCTGCAGATAGATACAAACAGCCAGTAAGCATAGAGGACAGTCTTATTGTGTGGACATTTTCACACATCCCACATTGATGCTGTTTGGCAAAACTGAGTGAATTCTGAATGATTCTGTCAAAAAAGACCGATTCCATCAGATTGAGGTAACAGCTTTGTTCGACATCCGCATAGCAGATGTTTAGGCAGCTGTAACTACGGTATGAACTGACATATCGGTGAGCCGCTGCTCTCCTGAGTCACAAACCACTCCCTTCCTTATTATCCCTACTGCATTAGAAGTTCAAAATGGTGCTGGAAAGTGCAGGCTCTATTGATGTGAGAAGTAATGACTCTCAAATGTCAAGCCATTGATGTTAGGATAAGGCATGTCTGTGTTTGTCCTGTGGTTTCTTTTCATACGACATGTGGGAATTGAAACAAATTCAGCTCCATCTGTCCATGATAACTAGGGTTGTGTCTGAAAGGGCACCCTATTCACTATATAGTACACCACTTAGTGCACTATGTAGGGAACATTTAGGATGCAACCTTGGGTCACAGCAGGGGAAACTGCTCTCCATTCATGTGCGTCGTCTCTTCTGTCACTTGATTCATTGTAACAGTGTTGAGTAATGAGTTTGAGGGAGATGATTGATGACTGGGCTCAGTTCAAGCAAAATGGCGTCTCCGTCACGAAGGGATGACATCAGTGTTCATGCTAACAAGGTGACCAATCATACCGGACTGGTGGTCTGACCACACTGCAGTGGTTCACTCTATATTTAACAGTAGGGTTATTTAGTCTGGTCCGACCACACTGCAGTGGTTCACTCTATATTTAACAGTAGGGTTATTTAGTCTGGTCTGACCACACTGCAGTGGTTCACTCTATATTTAACAGTAGGGTTATTTAGTCTGGTCTGACCACACTGCAGTGGTTCACTCTATATTTAACAGTAGGGTTATTTAGTCTGGTCTGACCACACTGCAGTGGTTCACTCTATATTTAACAGTAGGGTTATTTAGTCTGGTCTGACCACACTGCAGTGGTTCACTCTATATTTAACAGTAGGGTTATTTAGTCTGGTCTGACCACACTGCAGTGGTTCACTCTATATTTAACAGTAGGGTTATTTAGTCTGGTCTGACCACACTGCAGTGGTTCACTCTATATTTAACAGTAGGGTTATTTAGTCTGGTCCGACCACACTGCAGTGGTTCACTCTATATTTAACAGTAGGGTTATTTAGTCTGGTCTGACCACACTGCAGTGGTTCACTCTATATTTAACAGTAGGGTTATTTAGTCTGGTCCGACCACACTGCAGTGGTTCACTCTATATTTAACAGTAGGGTTATTTAGTCTGGTCCGACCACACTGCAGTGGTTCACTCTATATTTAACAGTAGGGTTATTTAGTCTGGTCCGGGCAACAGATTGGTGGTGGATGAGGTGACTTTCTCCAGTATTATGTAAAGCACTTTGAGGTATATGAAGTTTTAATTTCCTTTTCAATAACTTTACATCTTGACCAACTGAATCACAAACATGAACTGGCTCCTGTAATAATCTCCAAGCAATAGTTTTCAGTTTATTAACAGTTTCGGTTGTCAACTATTTCACCTGTTTCTCCTATTCATTTCAACTTCAGCCCAGGACTGACTGTCCCGCCATCAGCCACCTTATATGGGGAACACAAGACAAAGATCCTATTAGTGTATGCCTGTTTCTCAGAGGGAGCCTCATCATCATTCAGATTGTGGTTGGTGAGTCACAGACAACATCACTACATTGGCTCCGCTCCAGTGTTGTCATTGATGGTGTGCCTGTGTGTGTGTGTGTGTGTGACAGGTTGTGTGTGGCGGAGTGTGTGTAAGAATACAGAGGAGGAAAAGGAAGTTTGCTGATGGATATAAAGGTTGAGGACAGTCCATAGACACATACTGTGTTGAATATTGAGTTCTTTGTTTCCATCCATAGATTGTTAGAGCCTCAAGTCTCTTTGAAAGGCAAGTCAGCAATATTCTGCTTTAGGGAAGCAAATACTTATTGGTTCTTGTTTGAATCCCAGTAATATCTGAAGAGTGATCAACAACACAGACAATCCTCTAAGTTGCCAATTAATTCAACCTTGCCATTAATATTTATGAGTTGGAGGGGTCGATATCACCTTATTTGGAATGTGGCCTACAGGTGGTTTGTAGATGTTCAACTAACTATCTAGCTACCTTTACTCTAAACCTACACCAAAAAGCTTATTTTTAGTGTTCATACATTTTCATGATGTAGACAACTTTGTCTTTGCAGCTTGCCATATGGGATCTCAGTCAGAGAGGGATGAATACAGAGGGAGGGGATGAGAGTGACTGTGTAACGAATCTCTTCTTCATCTGAGGAAGAGTAGTCAAGATGGGACCAATGTGCAGCGTGGTAAGTGTCCATGTTCATTTATTAGAACTGAACACACAAAACAAAATGACAAAGTGAATGACAGAAACGAAACAGTCCTGTCAGGTGAAACAACACACTAAACAGAAAATAACTACCCACAAATCATAGTGGGACAACAGGCTGCCTAAGTATGGTTCTCAATCAGAGACAACGATCGACAGCTGCCTCTGATTGGGAACCATACCAGGCCAAACACAGAAATACCAAACATAGAAGAAAAACATAGAAAGCCCACCCCAACTCACGCCCTGACCAAACTAAAACAGAGACATAAAAAAGGAGCTAAGGTCAGGATGTGACAGACTGAGTACCGTGCTGTACCTCCATTAGACTTGGCAAGCCCTGCCGTCGCCCGTCGGCGAAGTTCCACCGCCAGCCTAAGTTGCCCAACCACCTTAATTAAAAGCACTCCACTAATATAAACTCTGCTATCAATGATCCTGAATGGAACGTGACCCTGAGCGGAATGCTGTCCAAAAACCACTTCCTAGTGTCTTTTATCAATATTTCCTCCACAACAGCCTATCCTCCAGCTACAGACTAGACTGACTCCTTCAGATGTATCTCAGAAGACCATCGGAAGCAGAATGTCACATCATTGTCCAGGTAGAAGAGGAGCAGACAAGAGCAGAGTGGCAATATTGATCTTGTCTGAAAGGCCATTGTATATCACTTGCCCACCTGACACCCTCGTCTTACTTATTCCCACAGATCCAGTCAAAGAGACAAACTTGAAGACCCGGGAGAATCAATTCTGGAGAGAAATAGAATATGAATGAAACAAAGACTCCACCAACCAGTGCCTTGGCTTTACCACTGATCTATGCCACCACAAATACTCCCCCCAGGCCATGTTTAAGAGCCTGAGAAACAAAACTGTTTTTATGTCTCGCGTTAGTTTTAAAGCCAGTGTTAAAAGTTAACGTGAGGAAGAGAGAAGGCTGTGTAAGTGTATATTTGATAAGGTTATTGATCAGAAGGGATTGATTAGCTATGCCTGAAGCTGTGTGGTACGGTGCCATATTTGTTCCTTGATTCTTCGTCTAGTACAGTCTTTTGGTCAACTAGTTCTGGATCCAGCAGCAGTAATACTGAGACATGACGTGCCTCCTCTCTGTTCTATCCGTTCTCTTGAGCTGTATGCATTTGTCCAGAATCAATCTAACCCGACCATTACATTGTATGTAGCTTATTGAGAGACCAGAGAAGGAACTTTTAGATGTCAGGGAATCCAAACGGTGGTGGATAAAGTAAGTAGAACATTGTAAGAGATGTCCTCCTCATGTCAAGAGAGAGATCAGATACACCTTTGATGGGAAGGCCTGTGCAACTGGCCCCAGACATCATCACTTACTGTCGGACAGAGAGGGGAATATGCAGGATCTCCCCTTGGGAGAGGGGGAGAGAGAGGAGGGGGAGAGAGATACAGAGAAATAGAAAGAGAGTTTTGGGGACTGGTTATAGGGAGGGAAAGAGAGAGCGAGAGAGACAGAGAGAGAGAGAGAAAGAACGATAGAGAGAGAGGGGGAGAGAGAGAGAGTAGGATTAGGGGGAGAGAAGTTGTGAGGATGGAAACAGAAAGGACCGAGGGTGTATTGCACTCGGTAGGTTTGCAGTAGCAGGCTGCATAGCATGGACGTATGACATGCCCACTTGTGTCAACAGAGGAAAAAGAGAGTACTCTGAACGTCAAACTACCCCAATTATACTAAAGAACAACAGTAAAGACATTTTCTACCTTACTGGTTCTTTTGTCTTGTCTCTAAAGACACTGTAGCTGTTCCACTTCAGATTGAATACGAGTGACCACTACTGATCCCCTTCATGTCTCCTTTATGCCTCCTTTGTTGCATGTTTGGTCCTTCTCAGAGCCAGATCCATACATAGAGATTCCCTATATAAAAAGATGTCTATAGATATACACTGAGTATGCTAAACATTAGGAACGTTTTCCTCCTTCACCTTCTGAATGACACACATACGCAATCCATGTCTCAATTGTCTCAAGGCTGAAAAATCCTTCTTTAATCTCCTCCCCTTCGTCTACGCTGATTGAAGTGGATTCATCAAGTGACATCAATAAGGGATCATAGCTTTCACCTGGATTCACCCGGTCAGTCTGTCATGGAAAGCGCAGGTGTTCTTAATGTTTTGTTTACTCGGTGTACATAATATACAGTATGCTTGTATAGAGAGAGATGTATTATGGCTCTGGTCCTATTCATGTGCTCTTCATGCACGTCAGTTCAGGTGGATTGGATTATAAAGTCCCCAAATAGACAGACATGGCTCTCCTCTCTTTTCTCTGGAGCTTTGGCAAAGTAATCAGATTCACAGATTGTCTGTCAGAGTGAATCAGGTGTGGGACTGCTTGATTGCTTTATAATATGCAAACTAGACAAAAATAGAAAATATATTCTGAGTGAAATTTTACAGCCTGAATGATTGTGGTCCAGTAAGAAAGGTTTTGGGCCATATTGGAGGGATTGTTGAACCAGATCACCTTTGTGCTGTTGCTATCTTTTTTTAGGTGATTCTAGACTCGATAAGACTGTAGGACAAAAATCCTGTCCCTGTACATGACTACAAAGTACCTACCAGAGGGCATAAACACTTGATAATAGCTTCTTATTTCTGCTTGTCTACTTTTTATATAAACCCCCACCCTAAGCTTCTGAACCCCTGAATAACCTTTTGGTTTCTCAACAATGCATTTTGTTAAAAACAGTTGACAAAGCCCATTAACAATAAATGCATGTCTATTTAACTCGTCACTTGTCTCTGTTCCATTGTCTTTGTTATAATTACACTGCAATTATGTGATGCTTGTGGAATTCTGTTGCTCATGTCGTGTTCACAAGGCTGTGGAGTCATTGACTAATATACAGTATTATCCGTAGTACACAATATGCAGTATTATGCTACACTTTACATGCTACAGATCACTCTTATTGTTATTGGCTTATGTCTATGCTACTGTAGGGTGTATGATTGGCTGGTTGAGCACATGCAGTATATTGTGCTTTGGAACAACGTAAACATGTGAAGCATCCTTAGCTTCTTTACTCCTCTTTGACCCTGTAGTGGAGAAGTGCCTGTGATACAATGTCAGTTGTGTCAAATGAAATGTCTATCGCCATGAGTCTCTTGACCGCTTTCACTGCTTTCAGTTATCTGAACTCTGTTTTCAATGTATTTGCTGAAACAATATGCATCAGAGAAATCCCAATCAGAAAGAGATACAGTAAATTGCTCTGTGCAGTGCATCCCTAGTAGGTATGAAATTCCATGGAGTGTTAACGCAATAGAGTACCGTGAGGAGATTGTTTTTCAACCGAACACAATCTTTGCATATGACACCATTTTATTGACTCGTAAAAAAAGGACAACCTGAAAACATGTCCTTCAGTCCATGCACAGAAAAATACGTTGATAAAGGTAGTGCATACGTCCATAGACACAGGTGAAGTGGGAAGTTTACATACACCTTAGCCAAATACATTTAAACTCAGTTTTTCACAATTCCTGACATTTAATCCTAGTCTAAATTCCCTGTTTTAGGTCAGTTAGGATCACCACTTTATTTTAAGACTGTGAAATGTATGCTTGGGGTCATTGTCCATTTGGAAGACCCATTTGCGACCAAGCTGTAACTTCCTGACTGATGTCTTGAGATGTTGCTTCAATATACCCACATACTTTTCCTTGCTAAGGATGCCATCTATTTTGTGAAGTGCAAAAGTCCCTCCTGCTGCAAAGTACCCCCACAACATGATGCTGCCACACCCGTGCTTCAAGGATTTTGATGGTGTTCTTTGGCTTGCAAGCCTCCCCGTTTTTCCACCAAACATAACGATGGTCATTATGGCCAAACAGTTCTATTTTTGTTTCATCAAACCAGAGGACATTTCTCCAAAAAGTACGACCTTTGTCCCTATGTGAAGTTGCAAACCTGTTAGTGGAATTTCTAAATTCCTGTATGTTTTGTAGCCAAAACCAAATTCGCACTCTTTCTATTTCATTAATGAGTTGTAAGTTCATTAATTATGCATGAAGTAGATCGAGACCAGTCTTAAAAGCCAGGTAACAGCGTTTATTTCAAGAGAGTACTAACCACATACACATATTTCCACAGGTTATAAAGTGAAAATGACGTCAGCGTTTTCTAAACGTTCTATCTATTTCACAAGTAGAGGGCCCTCTAGCTCTCGAGCCTTCGCGTTATCAGCACGAAGTCAAGGCCAGTCAGTATAAATCAACATTCTAGACAGTCTGGAGATGGGCCGTTCCTGCCACCTGGAGATTGTACAACTGAATGAACTAAGGAACAGACCTTCATTGTTACTAAACTCCTGACTACATTATATACAATTGGGAATGGGAGCAAGAGAGAAAATTCACATGGACAGTACATTACAGCATTTGGACTAGTCAGTTGATTGGAATGTATACATAATTAGTCATTTTAACCATAATTTCCTCTAACAAAACCGTAGTCTGGCTTTTTTATGGCGGTTTTGGAGCAGTGGCTTCTACCTTGCTGAGCGGCCTTTCAAGTTATGTCGATACAGGACTCGTTTTTACTGTGGATATAGATACTTTTGCACCTGTTTCCTCCAGCATCTCCACAAGGTCCTTTGCTGTTGTTCTGGGATTGATTTGCACTTTTCGCACCAAAGTACGTTCATCTCTAGGAGACAGAACGCGTCTCCTTCCTGAGCAGTATGACGGCTGCGTGATCCCATGGTGTTTATACTTGCGTACTATTGTTTGTACAGATGAACGTGGTACTTTCAGGCATTTGGAAATTGCTCCCAAGGATGAATCAGACTTTTGGAGGTCTACAATGTTTTTCTCTGAGGTCTTGGCTGATTTCTTTTGATTTTCCCATGATGTCAAGCAAAGAGGCACAGAGTTTGAAGGTATGCCTTGAAATACATCCACAGGTACACCTCCAATTGACTTAAATTATGTCAATTAGCCTATCAGAAGCTTCTAAAGCCATGACATCATTTTCTGGAATCATTTTTTGGAAAAATGACTTGTGTCATGCACAAAGTAGATTTCCTAACCGACTTGCCAAAACTATAATTTGTTAACAAGAAATTTGTGGAGTGGTTGAAAAACTAGTTTTAATGACTCCAACCTAAGTGTATGTAAACTTCCGACTGTACACATGTGGGGGAACATCCTTGACTCAAGGGTAGGTTGTAATTTGTAATTTTTCTCTGTCACTGAATGGATTACTTTTTAAAAATAGCTTTGTGAAATATAAAATAGCTTTGTGAAATATAAGACTACACTAAACCTAATACCCATAAAAAATCTGAAGAAGGAAGGAAAAGTTTTATTTTGGAAAGGACCTTGAAAAGGGTATTTTTCTTCATTCCAATAAGGAAATATATGCCTATTGATAAAAGATAATGGCAAACATGTCCAGTGAAATGTTTGTTAAGGTTTCTCTCAGTATCAACATCAACATCCATGTTGTAATAAAGTAGAATTAAAGTAGATAAATCCAGGAATGTCCAAAAGCCTGAAAGAGGACGGCTCTCCTACAAACATCTGTTTCCCATTCAGCCAGATATTGACTTTACAAAGCCCAACTTTAGAATTGTTCAAAATAGACCTCTCTGTTTATGACTTTTTAAAATCCCAGCCACATAGGCCTACAGGTAGGCAATATTAAATCCATGAACACACACACGTACGCACGCACGTACGCACGCACGCACACACGCACACACACACACACACACATACACACACACACACACACACACACACACACACACACACACACGCGCGCGCGCACACGCACACACACACACACACACACACACACACACACACACACACAGCTATCTTTAGCACAGGCCATATCTTCCTCCTGTGTCCACATAAAATATCTAATTTCCTGGCTGCTGACATTGTACACACAAACTCACATTGTACACACAAAGCTGAGCCAGAGTCATTCAATTGATATTGGCAGATTTTAGGGCAAGAGATTAAACTATTGAAAAACGTTTTTATGGTGCTCGGCATTAAATGTACTACTTACAGAAAGTTATTTGATCATATTGTTGAAAGACTGTGAGTCTGTCAACGGAAATGACCTGTCTTACTGTATTTACTTTACAGTACTTTACTGTGTTACTGTATTTGCTGACGTGTCTCGTTACTGTGTAGTCTAGACTGTATACCCCTGTCTACGGCCAAAATGTAAGCCACATATTGTTCTATATACCAAACCATAAACGGTAGACTATTAAGATAAGAGTAAGATACTTGACATGTTATTGGCATGGTTTAAACAGCTCTACAAATAAGGCCATGTTTTAGTTCTTTAAGAGGTAACAGAGGTGTATGTACAGTTTGACAGACCCTTTTTCACGACAGTGTCCATTATTTGATGTGGAAGTAAACCCCCCCCCCCCCTACTTTAGCTGATAGAGTACAAAATAATTTACATGTGATTAAAACGGCGGTCAGGACACAATATCCCTTTTACAGCATTAGCCTATGAGTTGTGTGTCGAAAACCTCACTCTGTTTAAATAGCTCAGGTGTTCGGAAAAGGGTTTTTATCTGAAAGCTTATTTCCGGTTTTCTTAGAACTCAACCGTGTAGATGAAGTGACCAGCAGTGCAGACAACTAAGCTACAATGCACCTGCGCCAACTCCTACACAGAGAAGGGCTTGTGATCTGTGATCATGTGACATCTTAACCTTCAAGTTCTCGATAAGTCGAGTACATGTTCTGTTCCAATTTGAAGATAAGTCCTATGAACAAAGTCAATGTCACAAACCTCCTCTATTGCCTAACGTCACAACACATTCTGCATCATTGGTCACACTTCAAGAACGGTTGCATGTCTGATCCCTGTGCTCTGTGAGTCAACGATCCATCGTTTTGTTAAAGGTGGCAGGGATTAACCTGGGATAGCTGTCTCTAAAGAGGCCTCTTTCTCCTCGTGCTATTTGACTTGGTTACTTGACACGTACAGTACATTGGCCTGTAAAGAAACCCAACAACTCTATCGTTCATCAGAGTCACATTAATATGGATCAGTACTATAGGTTAGGATAATGCTAAACGTATGCTGTTGATCATGGCCTTGATGTGGCCTCTTCTCATCCCTTTAATGAAATGTTTTAGTGTTCTGTGACGGATGGCGGTTGTAAATAAAGATTTGTCTCGTTTGGGAGGATGGAAGGGGGATGGTATGAAGATCTTTAGCTGCTTGTAATGGATTGGACAGGGACATGGGGTATGTGTCAAAATGCTACAGAGTTATGCATTCACAGAATACGTGTCATGCTTGTTGTTGGTATACCCAGTACTGTGGCAGATGTGACACCATGGACGTTAACATAATGTATACAAGTATATGAAATATGTACACTTACAATCAAGTGGGATGTGGCCTACAATACAATATCATCTTGAACAAGGATTTTTCATTATACAGCAATGTATCACTATCAATGGAGTTCAGAGAAGCAGTGACTAAGAATGATTGCATGTTGCTTTCAAGAGACGATTTTGAGCTTCACCCAATTTGAGTGCTGCAAGTTTGAGCACAGCTAGTTAGTCACGAAGCACCTGACACATAGGTTGTGTCCCAAATGGCATCCTATTCCATATACGCACTAAATTTAAAGAACGACATAGGGAATAGGATGCCATTTGGAATGCAGACATCTTTAATCGAGTTTTTCCAATTTCTGAGTAATGTTATTCCCTTACGAAGCGAAGCCCACATCTGAGGAGTTTTTGGCATCCATTCTCCCCATCCTATCTTTTCATTGTTACACTAATGTTGTTGGTATAAATCATTGGCATCGCCATAGACAGTGTCATCCACCAAACAATTTAAGCCGAGCATCGAGGCAGAAGGAGCGAGAGTGAATATTCTCATTACTTAGTGCACACTGGCATGCAGTGTATCCTCTCCTTTCCTCTCCCTCACTAAAGCTAAATGATTTACTGTGTCTCGGAAAATGTATTTGCTTTCTATCCTCCTCATTACTGTGTCCCTTTTTCTTTTTACCAGAGTCGATAGATCTTGTGAGCGCTTTTGCTCAAATATTTTGTGCTACATGATCAAGTGTAAGACATTGCCATCTGGCCATCTCTTTTCTCCCCCTCAGAGCATGCCTTCTTATATTTTAAAGACCATTGTTTCAGGTTTGATAGATGGATGTAAGCCAAGTCCTCGCCCCAACTTTACAACCCTGCTTTACTCAAGGGCTCAGTAATTTGTTGTCTAAAGTTTCCTCTGGAGAGCTGTTGACGTGTGTGTGTGTGTGTGTGTGTGTGTGTGGTGCGTTGTGTGCTCTGCTGAAAATAAGGTTTAGCACCGATTAATATTTCAGACCCTCGCCCTCCAGAACACAATAATTATAGTAGATATTATTATTAATCTTCACAGCTATACCAGACACCCTTGTACTGCCATGGGGCTCAGTGTTTACAGTCATTGTACAGTCATTGAGTTATATAATGCTTTTAAATGGTCACATTTTTACTGTGATGATTAAGGATATGATCCTCGCCTGCCATGAGGATGGCCATTTTCTGTTTGGCATTCCGGACAGACATCCTTCACAGAGTCTCAGACAGTTTAACTGCAACCACTCAACTGGCCCTCTCTCTCTCTTCATCCTGCTCTCTTGTTCTCCCTCCCTCTCCCTTATCCTCTCTCCCTGTTTCTCTCTCTCCATAGCTTGATCTCCCTTCCCATCTCACTTTCTCTCTCCTTCTCTTTCTTCCCCCTCTCTCTCCCCCAGAACTCTGTCCAACAGAAGTGAATATTTCCCTTTAAATGCCTATTCCCAGGAGATGTTCAGTAAAATGCCAGTGCCCGCTATGTGTCTCTCATGTAATTCATCAGCCTGGTTTGGCCGAGCAGAGAGCAGGAGCCTCATCTCTCTCTCTCTCTCTCTCTCTCTCGCTCTCTCTCTCTCTCTAGATTTATGTCCACGATTATTAGGTGAGCCATCACTGCTGTGGCTGTGACACACTTCGACAGTGCTTCATCCTCACTTCAGATGTGTCAGGAAAAACAAACGATTGAAGTAGGTTGTGATGAAGAGTAGGGTGTGATGAAGAGTTAAATCAATCAATCAAGGGCCAAATACCAATGTGAGGTAAAGTTGCCATGCCAATCTCAACATCAATGGCGGAAAGTTGAGTGTCATGTGTAGGATTCAGCCATAGCTCACTGCATTGCTCCTTGCATTATCACCTTTTCAATAACATGTTTGTATTCAGACCAACATTTTTTCTCAGTCCTCTTACTTCCTTACAGCCTTCAACAAAATTCAATTAATTTTGCATTGAAAACATTTCTGTGCCCTTGAGAGCTTTTTCAGGATGAATGTGGGAAACATGTCTTTGTTTCTGACCACACTGACAGTCTTACCGCAGCTAACATTCCACTGACCTAGTACTGTGGCGGATTCAAGGCTAGAGTTTTCAGCCTCGGTTAGGAAGTTGGTGTGTGTGTGTGTGTTTGTATGGTGTGTGTGTGTTTGTATGGTGTGTGTGTGTGTTGGAATGAGAGGCATGCACCTTAGAAAGGGGGGTCTGTTCTCATCAGGGTCATTATGCTCAAGGTAAGTTAACGTCCCTGAGCCAGCAGGGATGATGGAGTTTTGTCCTTTTATTTGAATAGAGGCGTGTGTGCTTGCGTGTGTGCGTGCGCATGTGTGTGCATTGCATGTTTGGGTGCGTGCGTGCACGTGTGTGTGTGGTATGGCGAACGCAATGTGGAACAATAGCTGCTTGTGCTTCATGAATTGAAGCATTCTTGATATATTTGACCTCAGTACTGTACAGTACGTGCTTTCATGACGTGTCTGACTCAGTCAGTTCTCAACAGGTTATATTCAATGAGCACTTAATCGGTGGGTAGTGATGGGTTGTAGTGGCAGGTGTGTTTGCACAATGGTTTGCTGTGTTTATCAAGAGGAAAATTTGATATCGAAAGAGCTGGTCTGTCACCCACACAGAAGCCATGTATCTAAATTAAAACAAATAACGTGATCACACATTTAGACGGGATGTAATGTCCTTTATCTATGTTAGTAAAATAAAACAATCATCAAAGTATTACTTCTCCCACGCAGTGGTCTATCTCAGATTTCTCCATTATTACTTGTCTAGAGAGTTGTGCCAAGTCCTTCTGCCAAGCCCTTCTGCCAAGCCCTTCTGCCAAGCCCTTCTGCCAAGCCCTTCTGCCAAGCCCTTCTGCCAAGCCTTTCTGTCAAGCCCTTCTGCCAAGCCCTTCTGCCAAGCCCTTCTGCCAAGCCCTTCTGTCAAGCCCTTCTGCCAAGCCCTTCTGCCAAGCCCTTCTGTCAAGCCCTTCTGCACTAGGACAATAAACCTTCTCCTGAGACGTGGAAATATATTTTTGTCCTATCGAATAAATGTCCCCTCCAGTAGACATCAAGATGCACAACGTTTGTTTTTACCTACTGTCCTCCTTTACTGTAATGTAAAATGTTTCATATTTACATATGAACTATTAACCAAGTCCTAATTGGCACTACAGTGCAATAACAAATAAATACAATTATTCTTTCAGATTTTGTTCTTTGTAACATGTTTGTTTTCACCCAACACAAATAAATGAATCCTAAACCTTTTTTTCTCTGGGTCTGAGGAGGATGTAATACACTCACAACATGTTTCACAACCTTGTAAAGAAAATCTTGAAGTTTACCAAGAGTGAAACATAACACCTTTACAGTTGCTGTCTGAATATCTGTCACCAGCAACATACTGTACTTTTAGTATGTTCCTTTCACTTCAGCTGCCCAATGAAATTGGGCTGATCTGTCCCAGGAAAAATGGGATGGTCACCCTAATACACACTGTCAACTGACTAGACTGGGCTACAATGGGTATTACCATGAACTTCACATAGGCCTACCGGTAGTCAGTGATGTAGTGTAAAGTGTAAAATTGGTGGGTAAACTCGGATTGCTGGTCGTGGTGAAAAAAGTAAGCTTCCCTACACTTTCAATGCATTTTCATGAAATTGTTGGGTAAATGGCGTTTACTTGAGTTTAACACAGGAGGTTTGTGGCACCTTAATTGGGGAGGACAGGCTCACGGTAATGGCTGGAAGGGAATAAGTGGAATGATATCAAATTCATGTTTAATGCAATTGCATTTCCTCCATTCCAGCCATTATTATGAACGGTCTTCCCCTCAGTATCCTCCAGTGGTTTACCTTCCTCTAGGCCTACACCACTGCCCATAGCCTGCCCACTCAGATGAGGCACACACATGAACAGGAACACAATCAAAACATGTTTTACACCCTAGTTCTCCATAACTCATGAGTTATTGCTTGGAGTCTTCGCAGATCGTGTGACATAAAACGCGACCTTTCTTTCCTTACATTAATGACATTTATGACAGTATTATTTGTCATTATTAAGCATTTAACATTTGAATTAGTCCATTGAACTTAATTAAACCCTGTGGATCTTGGAGATCTGGGAAAATGCACTGTACGTGTAACTATACCTACGTAACATTTAATGATGTTTCACTGTAAAAACAGTTCTCATGGGCACACAAATTCTAAATAATGCTGGCCTATGCCATTGCAAAATCAAATGCTTCTAACCGAAAGAATCAACTATAAGCCTAATGTCTTAACGTATACTTGTTGGATGAATTGGATGCACATTGGTGTCTAGCTGTAGGATAGTTGTCTAGTGATATTGTCATCCATCGTCAATGGATCCAGGAAAGAAAACAAATATTGACAGAAAATAAAAAAGCTAAATAAATGGACACGGAGGGACACGGACGGCACGGACGCCACGGACAGCACGGACAACACCATTAACCACACCCACCTGAAAACCAAAGCAATGAGCGCTCTAAACAGCTGACTGACTAAAGCAAACAAGGATAAATGTAATGCATTGGAATAAAGGCTATTTTTTATCAAGGGACACATGGCAAACAAATGGCGAAAATGAGGAAGTACAAAGGAAAATCTATGCGTAAAGGAGCTCAGCTGAGGTGGAAATTCAGCACTACTGAGTGGACAGCGCCTCCACATAGAAATAAATGGTTTAAACCACAGGAGTCAAACTCATTACACGGAGGGCTGAGTGTCTGGTTTTGCTCCTCTTGATTGATTAATTAAGGTCAGTGATTAATAAGAAACTCCCCACACCTGGTTGTCTAGGGCTTAATTGAAGAAAAAAGAAAAAAAATCTGCAGACACTAGGCCATCCGTGGAATGAGTTTGACACCCCTGGTTTAAACCATGATAGAGAGGTGGGGGTGTTTATTTCATTTGTAAGATTTTATTTTCATATTTACCACTGTAAAACCTATTTACCAATGCATTTGAACCAAATAGAAGAATGATTCAATTAGCATTATTTAGAGATCCCCCAAAGTCTGACCTTTGTTGCATTTAGGGGAGCTAACGTCTCATTCAGTGGAGCCAAGCCTCCTCTTGCCCCACTGTAATTCCTACCCTGCTTTAAGGTCATAATAAGTGGACCTGCTGCTAGCATGTTGACGTCATAATAAGTGGACATCATGCTAGCATGTTGACATCATAATAAGTGGACCTGCTGCTAGCATGTTGTAATCATAATAAGTGGACCTGCTGATAGCATGTTGACGTCATAATAAGTGGACCTGCTACTAGCATGTTGACATTATAATAAGTGGACGTACTGCTAGTATGTTGACCATAGAGACCATAGCCTCAAGTGGCCAAAATGCCGTATTAGTATGGGCAGTGCCATTGTGGGCTTGCACCATTTTAATATAATCAACTGGGTGGGACTTCCAATTTCATTGGCTGATCCATCCTGGTGACCCTGTTGGAGTCATGTCCAACCGGGTCGTCAGGTGGGATCAGCCAATCGTGAAGAAGAAAATTGACTACTTATTGACTACTTGGAGATAGCCTCAATGGTGCTGCCCATGCTGTCACAGACACTATAACGGCACAAATAGAAAGATGAGTATCTATCTATCTCTATGACGTTAGATTGTAGGATATTCTCTCTCTTGGCTGGTCATATGACCCCCAGCTGACAGGATAATTGCGGCTGCATGGAGATCATGTAGGCAGTGTTTATGAAGGCATTACTATCCTTGTCTCCCTTTCTCTCTCAGGGGGATGTTGTGTTGAACTCCCGTGACTTTACCCATAGTAATAAAGAGCTGGGCCATGCATGTACCTACGCTCATAGGCACATCATCACAAATATGCATGCAGGCACATACACAGACACGTACACGTGAACACACACATATACACACATACACACATCAAAACATTCTGGTGCTTTAAGCTCACGTTGGCACCAGTCCTCATTGACACAATTGTCTCTATCTATTCAATCAGATCCGCTTTAGCTGACAGACGCATAGCGGTTGTTTTGATGGTGTCAGAGGTGGAACTGCATTAGAGCTGTCAAATCCACAAGTGCCTCCTGGCATTACACCTAAAGCTGACTTTGCCATTGGCTGCACGAAGTCGCATTAACAGAAATCCCAAGCAGCCTTGTTTACAACTTGGAACACTGGAATGTGAGATGTAATCTACACCTCAATTAGGATGATAGAAACCCTCATTATTTTGTTTAATGATTTTTTCATTTGAGTGTAATTATTTCAATATACTCTACACCAGGGATGGACAACTGGTGGCCCGTGGGCCACATCCTCCTTTTGAAGGTCCTCAGATAACCCCCCACCCCCCTCTCAGTCGGGGTCTCAACTTACTGTTACAAGTTAGAATATTTTATCATCCCCACAGTGACCGTACGTACACATCTGACCGAGTCTGTAATACCTACATGTTTCAAGCAGACCACCATAGTCCCTGTGCCCAAGAAAGCAAAGGTAACCTGCCTAAATGATTACTGCTCCGTAGCACTCACCTCTGTAGCAATGAAGTGCTTTGAAAGACTGGTCAAGACTCACATCAACACTATCATGCCAGAAACCCTAGACCACTCCAATTTGTACACTGCCCCAACAGATCCACAGATGATTGAATCTCAATCGCCTTCCACAATGTCCTTTCCCACCTGGACAAAAGGAACACCTATGTGTTGCTTATGGCCTTATAGAGCTTGTTGAGTGCGGTCTTATTGCCACATTGGTTTGTGGTGGTAAATATATGGCTATGAATAATATAGATAAGAACTCTCTTGGTAGATAGTGTGGTCTACAGCTTAACATGAGGTATTCTACCTCAGGCGAGCAATACCCCGAGACTCCTTTAATATTAGACATCGCCCACCAGCAGTTATTGACAAATAGACACACACCCCCACCCCTCGTCTTACCAGACGTAGCTGTTCTGTCCTGCGAAACACAGAGAAGCCAGCCAGCTCTACATTATATGTGTCGTCGTTCAGCCAAGTCTAGGTGAAACATACGATAATACAGTTTTTAATGTCCCGTTGGTAGGAGAGTCTTCCTCGTAGATCGTCCAGTTTGTATTCCATTGATTGCACGTTGGCCAATAATACGGAGGCAAGCGGTGGTTTACCTACTCGTCCTACAAGGCACCTCGCCCTCCTCACCCTTTTCCTCTGTCTTTTCTTTATGCTGATGACGGGGATTTGGGCCTTGTCTTGACAAAAAAATCTTTGTCCAGTTCTAAGTGAGTAATCGCTGTTCTGATGTCCAGAAGCTATTTTTGGTCATAAGAGACGGTAGCAGCAACATTATATACAAAATTAGTTACAAGCAATGCGAAAAAACAAACAAAATAGCACATTTGATTAGGAGCCCGTAAAACTGCAGCCCTCCCCTACGGAGCCCCAGCTATTCCGCTTAACGCTTGATCTGATTGAATCTAGGACTAATTGTGACATAAAGGGATCATCCAACGTCTCCCCCAGCAGGGCCAAAGCTCATAGCCCAGTAGGTGCTGATCCAATAGAAGGAAGTGTCTCTGATGTCTGCCTGACTCTCATAAACCCCATGTAGACCAATTATCTAATTCACACTGAGCAGGCTGCTTTATTCTCAGGCATTTCTATCAAAGTGGGACAAATGCCATGTCACTAACTAGAATAACCTAAACCTGCTGTGGTCTCTTCTGAATTTCTCATGGATGTTCCATCAAACTAGAAATGTGATTAGAATGACTTAGTGATTAGGTGATCATCTCATGACCTGGTTAAGAAAATGAAAGCTACACTGTTTGAAAAAAGGGTTCCAAAAGGGTTCTTTGGCCATCCCCATAGGAGAACACTTTTTGGTTCCAGGTAGAACCCATATTGGTTCCAGGTAGAACCCTTTTGGGTTCTGGAAAGGGTTCTTCCTGGAACTGGAACGTTTCTCCTTGTCATCTGAGGAAGAGTAGTCAAGATCGGACCAATGCGCAGCGTGGTATGTGTCCATGTTAATATTTAATAAATCAACTGAACACTGAATAACAAAACAACAAAGAGAGTGAACGAAACAGTCCTATAAGGTGCAAACACACAAAACAGAAAACAACTACCCACAAACAAGTGGGAAAAACAGGCTACCTAAGTATGGTTCTCAATCAGAGACAACGATTGACAGCTGCCTCTGATTGAGAACCATACCAGGCCAAACACATAGAAAACCAAAACTAGAACAACACATAGAATGCCCACCCCAACTCACGCCCTGACCAACCTAAACAAGAAACATAACAAAGGAACTAAGGTCAGGACGTGACAGGGTTCTACCTCGAAGCAAAAAGGGTTCTTCTAAGAGTTCTCCTATGGGGACAGCCAAAGAACCCTCTAGATAGCACCTTTTTTTCTAAGAGTGTATGCTTCAGGTAACAGTATGAAAGGTAAAGAAATACATCTGTAAGACCTTATCTGACAGTACAGAAACGACCAAGTATAGACAGTATTAACATAACACAATAGTATGATAACCAACCAATGTTCATTTCCATTCATTCAAAAAGATACTACATTCTTTAAATTCTTAATTCATCACTTCACTGATATTTTTTTTTAAAAGTATTCCATACAATGTACGCAACATTCTAATTCATAGTCCCCAGCATAAGCACTAAACAAAAAGGAAAGACATTAGAGTCCTAAGTATTTGCTTATCGAAAAGTTCAACAACTTGAAGGTACATTTTTCCTCTCAAAGAATAATGAATTGATTGGTATGCTGAGAGAATTGAGGCATACATAGATTAATACACAGCATACATTATCCATGCATCCCACATACATAGAACTGCAGTTGGCCAACAATGAAAGGTTTTCCTCTCAGTCAATCAGTATGGCCGCCAGTCCAGTAGCAGCTTATTACCCTGAAACCACCAGTCCAGTAGCAGCTTATTACCCTGAAACCACCAGTCCAGTAGCAGCTTATTACCCTGAAACCACCAGTCCAGTAGCAGCTTATTACCCTGAAACCACCAGTCCAGTAGCAGATTATTACCCTGAAACCACCAGTCCAGTAGTAGCTTATTACTCTGAAACCACCAGTCCAGTAGCAGCTTATTACCCTGAAACCACCAGTCCAGTAGCAGCTTATTACCCTGAAACCACCAGTCCAGTAGCAGCTTATTACCCTGAAACCACCAGTCCAGTAGTAGCTTATTACCCTGAAACCACCAGTCCAGTAGCAGCTTATTACCCTGAAACCACCAGTCCATTAGCAGCTTATCACCCTGAAATGGCGCAATACATATATGTGATCATGAAATTCAATGCAAAAATGTATCCTGCATTAGCTAAACATATGCACGATCGAGAACCAAATTGGAGATCCACCCACTTCCATAGTATGATGTTTGAGGAGCTTTCTGAAGAACATTCTTAATTAAGTGGCGAAGAGGAGGGAGTGAGACCTCACAATGTGTTTGTGCGTACGTGCACAGTAGGAAACGTGGGCCATATCGGATGACACGTGGCGCTGTGCAGAGACCATACGAGTGTCCAGAATTCTAAGCAGCATTCTTCCATTGATCCCTGGTGCTCAGTTACAGCGGGTGATATCTCTCTCAGACCTGTCTGGCAGGGGGGAAAGAGGAGAGAAGGAGAGGAGGAGAGGAGACCCACTCCCCATCACAACGATAATTACTCAGGTATTACTCAATGTGTGTGTGTGTGTGTGTTTGTGTATGATAAATAGATTGGTCCCTCCAGCACTGTGATTAGACCCAGTGGATTATGCCCACAGCCACATGAGAACAGTATTACCATAGGTGTTAAAGGTCAGTGAAACAATGTGATCCACACAGCATCTTACATCAAAACACACTGACTAAGACCAGGATATGAAAACGTCATAGTTGAGTCATTTTATGGGATTTTTCTCTCTTCTATCCTTTTTTGGAAGACACAACCAGACACTGGTTGTTGTTGAAGAACAACGGGTTTAAATAGTATTTTAATGCTGAATAACAGTGGAAAGGCATATGAATGTAATGTTTGAAACCCACTTTTTGTTCCCGACTCAGCAGGCGGTGGCACCAGGTGTTTCATCACAAGAAGGGACATGTTATTCTCACAGCAATTCATGCAGAAAGCGTTCCGGTTCTCCCCATTTTAAAAGGAATGTTTTCCTCATCAAATGGAGATATCTCCAAGACATGATAATATCACTGAAATAGGATAATTGCTTCTGTTCCTTTCTGAGGTGACTAACTTTGTGAGTGTGTGCGTTCGTTCCAGGTGTTCTTTTTCTAGGAGTCCTTATACCTTGCCCCTATTTGACCCTCTTCTGAAACCTCTCTCCCACTCCTTCCTTTCTCTTCCCTTTCTTCTTTAATTCACCATCCTCCCCTTGATCCACTTCTTGTATTCATTCATTCCTTCCTCCACTTCCATGCCTCTCATCTGACCTGGCTCTGAGCTCTGAGGTCATGATGGATCATGTTTCTCATGTGTGCATTTCTGGATGTGTGGACATTAGCATCTTATAGGATCATAATTCACTTCCGATGTCTTTCATTGTATTACTCTCCCCAGTTTGTCCTTGGAGTGATGCTAACATGTCCATGTTCAAGGACCGTGTGGTATCTGAATCACCTCCATTTTTTATAATAACAGTAAATCAAATCTTGGTTTGTCATTTGTCACCGTGCATGAGTGGGTTTGTTAACAAATGCCAGAAAGAGATCCTATTCAGAGCTGAGTCATTGTTTGTGATGTTTGTTTAACGTCTTGGTCGTATCGTCCGTGCAAATTGGAAAGGACCAACAGTAAGGTGTGTATTTAACTTCTTTGTTCAATTATTCAAGTAAACCCTCCTCTTACCTCTTCTACAACCTTGTTAGATGAAGGTTACAGATATTGATATTGATACACATGTGTAATCTGTGAATTGTAAACTCATTGTCCAATACTATACTCCCCAACTCTGTTGAACTGGCATCCAGGAAGTAAAGGATGTTTGGTGCATTCAAAAGGAAGAGATGAACACCTGATCCAAATGACAGCTGCTCCATGGCATCTCCAGTGAAATTGATTAATTGTTTACAAAATGTCTATGAATATTCATATACTGTGGTCCATGTACACACACCAAATTACATTTCCTGGAATTCCGTCCAATCATCACATGAAAAAAGACCTTGACCAAGTCTGCACATGTGATAATAACTTACTTTCGTAGAACCTTACTATAGGGCATTTGCTAAAATAGTGTTCAGATCGTATTTGACATCTGGTCACACCCTGACAGCAGTTCCTGATGGAATAAACATTGACTGAGTCTACAGTACATGTGATGACTTATACGCGTCGCCACAATCATTACATAAAGCTGTACCATGATTGTTACATTGCTACCCCTAACCATAACCATATTCTCCCTGACACCTAAAGAGAACATGAAGATGCTCTAACCCTATCTCAGACTATCAGATAGATCATCTTGAGTGTTGGAACCTGTCTGTTCAGAGTGGTATGTTGTTGAAGCTCCGTACTGATTGAGTTGTCGCTGTGCTGTGTCTGTGTCCCATGATGATGGCCTCATCATCTGTGTGTCGCCGTGGCAAGTGTGCGGAAACATGGGGATAGATGGAATGTCATGCCTCCTCAATGAGGTGTCACTCACAACGCTGACTCTATTCTCTCCGCTGCCTCTTCACATTAGCCTTCTGATTAGCAGCAGGAGGATACACTCTGCCCCCTGTCTCCTCTCCTCTCTCTGTGACGGGGTCAGTGTGTGTGTGTGTATGCATGTGTGTTCATTTAGGGTGAGACATTCTTCCTGTCTCTGTATGGCCCAGCTTCTCTGATGCTCTATCTGTGGCACAAACATGGTGACCTCACTGCAGCTTTGTTTCTTTGATCAGGGGGTCAGAGTATGTGTGCCGCCTATGCAGAACCTACAGAACCCTGCATTACTTACTAATTAACGCTGTCCGTGGTGCTGAATCTGTGACGTAAATTTCCTGTACAATATTGAATGCGGAGCTATCCACGGTGCTGAACGCTATACTGTCTATATATGGACACACTTGTGGTTTCTTCAGGATAGTGATATGTCATTACCTCGCCGCTTCTCAGAATCTGTATAATGACTGTCAGTGTCTCTTAGTCTGACACCTACACTCTTAGGAAAAAAAGGTGCTATTTAGAATCTTAAATTCTTCTTTGGCTGTCCCCATAGGAAAACCCTTTGAAGAACCATTTTTTGTTCCAGATAGAACCCTTTTGGGTTAAATATAGAACCCTTTCCACAGAGGGTTCTACATGGAACCAAAAATAGTTATCCTATCAAGACAGACAAAGAACCCTTTTGGAACCCTTTTATCTAAGAGTGTAGTGCAGTATAATATCTAACTGCTTCAGTATAAATGTGGCCTTGCACTCCTCCATGAAGCCCTCATCTGACCTGGTATATTATACAGCTGATCTGAGATAGGGCCGCTGTGACCGCTGACCGCCTGGGTCTCCTACTAGCCACAAGACTATGTTATCCCACTAAACTAAAGCCTAGGCAGCCTAGCCCAGGGGAGCTAACACAAGTCATTGGGTCTCACAGAAAGTTTACTCATCATGAGTGTGATTCACCGAACCACGTCTGTTACAGCGTCCAGAGACACTGTGGACTGGAGGAAAAGGTGGGCTGGGTGGAGAAATAGGCCCATCAGAGGAATTAATGTTAGCTCAGTAAAACAATAGTTTTTCTCCCTTCCTGAACAGATGGCGTCTGTAATGAAATTGCCTCTGCTCCTCAGAGTTTTGACCGTCTGTGCTGAGAAAGGCCTTTGATAGTGTGAATACCACACTTTTACCTTGAGAGATGCTCTCGTCTGGGCTTGGATGTTTCCCTGCAAAGTATTCCTGAGAACGAATTGTTAGTGAAGAGATGTTTGTTGAGAACATGGGATGACCCACTGTTCCCTAGAAACCATGCTTTCACAAATCAACCTCCATTAAGATTGCCCTCTCAATTCTTATCTCTTTTAACAAGGGAACGTTGGAATTTGCTTTTTTCAGCGGGGGAAAATGTGGTTGTTCATTGAACTTTAAAGCAATCATGCTTTTTAAACCCTATTTCTTTCTGATTTGCAAAAACAACCAACAGGTGATTTTATCACAAATAAGTATTGTCTGGATCAGTGTATTGATTTTTACGTCTTAGTATTGTCATTCCTCCAAAATCCCTTAAGTGGATGATGTACATTCTGTCTCAAGATGGCTGACGCCGTGTATCACTCCAGAGAGAGCATCTCTTGGGACTCTTACTTACTTGTATCAATGCCAAGGCACCAACAAATCAATGACATTATCAATGCCTTCATTAGAATCACCTCTTACCTCTGAACATTTCTCTCTACATCTCAAAGAGAGAGAGAGAGAGAGAGAGAGAGAGAGAGAGAAAGAAAATTTGTAGAATGAGAGGAAAAGGGAGAGAGAGAGAGAGAGAGAGAGAGAGTGTAATGAGAGAGCAAGAGCGAGAGAGAGAAAGGAGAAGAGAGAGAGAGCGAGACCATAGTTATCCAACATGTATGGTAAAAATAACTGAAAGAATCGCAACTCCACCGAGGAATCCTGTTGAATTAATTGACTTTTAATAATTAATAGATTTTCACATATTAATTCTGTTGAAGTTTAAGTGTTATTGCTCAAAATGGGATGAGAAGAGGCTGAACTATGATCATTGCTCAGTCTGAAAGAAGTAATGCATGCAGGGAATTCAGAAATAGAGAAGAGAGTGTCAGAGCGAGTGAGAGAGAACGAGAGAGAGATGGGGGGGGGGGAGTGAGAGGGGGAGAAAGAAAGATTTCCTTACATCAAAAATGTAGACGTGTGAATGTAGCAGGCTGAGTTGAGGAAAAAAGCTAATCTGAAAAGAAACTAAAAGCATAGTATAGTATAGAAGTAGTTTCCATAAGTATTTCAGGCAGCAACTGTGTATTCTCCACAGCTAAGCTAAACAGTAGGTCTGCCTCTTGTATTTGTGATTAATTAACTATAGAACATGACACACCACCTGCATTGTTGGATTGGGACAAAGACAGAAGAAAACAACATAACACACAAACAACAAAACACCTAATGCTTACAATACATTGGAGCAAATGAAGCAAATGTAATATAAGGCACGACAGCTTTGTGTATTTAGGATTTCAACACACATCTGTAAACAAATTCAACGCTTGGGCAGAGGGGTTGATTGTTCACACTCAACATTGCATGAAAAGGGAACATCATTCATCTTGAATGGAAATGCGTGGACAGCGTTCTAGAATAGAGGCTGAGCCCTGTTGCAGGGTGACAATAACAAGCGCGTGAGGACCAGGAGTGGGTGTACAGTATGACGACAACTGCCGTGAACTTTACATAGTGATAACAGACAATGCTGTTTTCACTAGTGCCTACCCTAAATACAGTGGATTTAATTGTAATTTTTTGTGTCAAAAATCTACACAAAATACTATGTAATATTTATATATTTATTTTATAATTTAAAAAAACTCATAACTAAAATATAGTAATTACCCTGTGGATGATGTATTAAACCACCCAGACACATTAAAGATACAGTCGTCCTTCTGAACTGAGCTGCAGGACAGAATCACTGACGTGGTCTTCCTGTCCGGGTTGGCGCCCCCCCCTTGGGTTGTGCCGTGGGGGAGATCTTCGTGGGCTATACTCGACCTTGTCTCAGGATGGTAAATTGGTGGTTGAAGATATCCCTCTAGTTGTGTGGGGGCTGTTCTTTGGCAAAAGTGGGTGGGGTTATATCCTGCCTGTTTGGCCCTGTCCGGGGGTATTGTCGGACGGGACCACAGTGTCTCCTGACCCCTCCTGTCTCAGCCTCCAGTATTTATTCTGCAATAGTTTATGTGTCGGGGGGCTAGGGTCAGTCTGTTATATCTGGAGTATTTCTCCTGTCTATCCGGTGTCCTGTGTGAATTTAAGTATTCTCTCTCTAATTCTCTCTCTCTTCTTCTCTCTTACTTTTTCTCTTTCTTTCTCTCTCTCTCTTGGAGGACTTGAGCCCTAGGACCATGCCTCAGGACTACCTGGCCTGATTACTCCTTGCTGTCCCCAGTAAACCTGGTCGTGCTGCTGCTCCAGTTTCAACTGTTCTGCCTGCGGCTATGGAACCCTGACCTGTTCACCGGACGTGCTACCTGTCCCAGACCTGCTGTTTTCAACTCTCTAGAGACAGCAGAAGCGGTAGAGATACTCTGAATGATCAGCAATGAAAAGCCAACGGACATTTACTCCTGAGGTTTTGACCTGTTGCACCCTCTACAACCACTGTGATGATTTATATTTGACCCTGCTGGTCATCTATGAACATTTGAACATCTTGGACATGTTCTGTTATAATCTGTATCCGGCGCAGCCAGAAGAGGACTGGCCACTCCTCAGAGCCTGGTTCCCCTCTAGGTTTCTTCCTAGGTTCTGGCCTTTCTAGGGAGTTTTTCCTAGCCACCGTGCTTCTACAACAGCATTGCTTGCTGTTTGGGGTTTTAGGCTGGGTTTCTGTACAGTACTTTGTGACATCAGCTGATGTAAAAAGGGCTTTATAAATAGATTTGATTGAATTGAACTGCTCAGAGATGTTACCATGAGGCCATTGGTGATTTTAAAACAGCTACAGAGTTCAGTGTCTGTGAAGAAAACTGAGGATGGATCAACAACATTCTAGTGACTCCACAAAAAGACAAAGCAAAAAGAAGAATACAAATATACAGAATAAATATTCCAAAACATGCATCTTATGCAACAAGGCACTAAAGTAACAGTGCAAACAAAACCCAGCAAAGGAATACACTTTTTGGCCTAAAAGCAAAGCCTTCTGTTTGGAGCAAATCCAACACAACACATCACTGAGTAACTTCCTCCTTATTTTCTAGCATAGTAGTGGCCGCATCATGTTAAGGGTATGTTTGACATCAGCAAATCCTGGGGAGTTTTTCTGGATAAAAAAAAACGTGATGGAGATTCCTAAAGAGGAATTCACCTTTCAGCAGGACAATAACCTACAACACAAGGGCAAATCTACACTGGAGTTGCTTACCTTAAAGAGAGTGAATGTTCCTGAGTGGCCATGTTTGAAAATGTATGGCAAGACTTGAAAATTGCTGTCTAGCCATGATCCCCAACATCTTGAACAATCCCTGTCTGCAAAGCTCTTCTAGACTTAACTAAGAAGACACAGCTGTAGTCGATGCCACAGGTGTTTCTAACGTTTATTGACTCAGGAAGATGAATACCTATGCAATAACTATATTTTAGTTCTTTATTTATATTAATGAAAAAAAATGGAATGTTTCTTCCACTTCGACAGAGTATTTTCTGCTAATTTTAATCCCACTTTTTAACACAATAACAATGAAGAAGTCCAAGGGGTCTGAATAGTTTCTTGAATACTTGATTCATTTTGTCGGGGATTGTCCCGATCGTCAGAATGACTGGACCAAGGCGCAACGTACCTGGAGTTCCACATGTTTAATAAAGATGAAAATCACCAAAAACAAACAGAAGAAAACGACACGTGACGGCAGCTACACAGGCAGCTACACAAAAACAAGATCCCACAAACAACAGGTGGGAAAAGGCTGCCTAAATATGATCCCCAATCAGAGACAACGATAGACAGCTGACTCTGATTGGGAACCATACCAGGCCAACAAAGAAATAGAAAACATTGATTGCCCACCCAAGTCACACCCTGACCAAACCAAATAGAGAATTAAAAGGATCTCTAAGGTCAGGGCGTGACAGGGATCTTAATACTAATAATACGATTATTTAAATTATCACATTGTTCATGACCATATTTTTTATAATATTAATGTTTTATCTTTTTTGTCGTATTTAGTTGTCTAACAATTTAACTGAAATTATTAACTACATCTTCTGCATAAAACGCTTTAGAAATAATAAGAAAAACTCCTTCAAATGCACTTGAACTCCATGGTGCATTGTGAGTAGTGTGTCGTGCTTCAGTGTGTATTATTTATTATTTTTTTAAAAGAGAAAAAGTGAGAGAAAGAGAGAGCGAGAGAGAGAAGCAGCTCTTTAGCCTACATGTTTGTTAAACACTAGTGCAGAATGACAAAGACGAGGTAGAAAAGGAGAAAGAGAGAAAGAACGAGGGAATTAAAGGAAGAGAGAGAGCTCTTCAGCCTACATCCTTTGTTTTGTCAACAACACGGCTATAGTGTCACTGATGACCCTAACACCCTATGGTCCTCCAAGTCAAACTCTCACACACTCCTCTTTCTAAGGTGACACAAACTATTAACATTTGAGCCGTTTCTTTAATGAAAAGTAACAATTATCCAAGGTCTGCGGAGATGTCAAGTAAAAGTTACGTAAGGCTTTCCTTTCAAAGCACTGTGAAAAGCCTTGAATCCCCAAATGAATGCCTGTGTTTTGGAAGCAAGTGTCCTTGTGTCGTCCTTCAAAGAGTGAGTGAGTGAATTTGCACAATACTTTTGGAGTTTAGAATGAGTTATGAAAGGAGTCTTTAGAAACGAGTTGAAGGACTGTCTTCACAGAAATAGAATTACAAACTGATTATAGGTCTTGGTGAATTCACCATGGTTACACACTTGAGTCATAACGTTGTATTGTAGAAGTACTAACTTAAGACCTTATCACACTTTGGGCATCCAAAATATCATTTTGTTTACCATTGGGATCCCAAAATATACAGTAATTGTACAGTGCCTTGAAAAACTATTAATCCCTGTCACACCCTGGCCTTAGAGAGGCTTTTATTCTCTATTTTGGTTAGACCAGGGTGTGACTAGGGTGGGCATTCTATGTTATTTTTTCTATGTTTTTGTATTTCTTTGTTTTTGGCCAGGTATGGTTCTCAATCAGGGACAGCTGTCTATCGTTGTCTCTGATTGGGAACCATACTTAGGTAGCTCTTGCCCACATGGGTTTTGTGGGTAGTTATTTTATGTTTTGTGTGTCTGCACCAGACAGAACTGTTTCGGTTGTTCCGCTTTGTTATTTTTTGTTCTAGTGTTCAGTTTTATTAAAAATCATGAACACGTACCACGCTGCACCTTGGTCCACTTCTTCAAACAGCCGTTGCAATCCCCCTTGGCGTCCCTTTTTTGTTGCATTACAAACTAATTGAAATTGATTTTTATTTGGATTTCATGTAATGGACATAAACAAAATAGTGCAAATTGGTGAAGTGAAATTAAAAAAATAACTTGTTTCAAAAAATTATAAAAAACTGAAAAGTGGTGCGTGCCTTTGCTCTGAAGCCCCTAAATAAGATCTGGTGCAACCAATTACCTTCAGAAATCACATAATTAGTAAAATAAAGTTCACCTGTGTGCAATCTAAGTGTCACATGCTCTCAGTATATATACACCTGGTTTGACAGGCCCCAGAGTCTGCAAAACCACTAAGCAAGGGGTACCACCAAGCAAGCGGCACCATGAAGACCAAGGAGCTCTCCAAACAGGTCAGGGACAAAGTTGTGGAGAAGTACATAAAAAAAAAAATATCAGAAACATTGAACATCCCACTGAGGAGCATTTAAATCCAGTATTAAAAAATGGAAAGAATATGGCACCACAACAAACCTGCCAAGAGAGGGCCGCCCACCAAAACTCACGGACCAGGCAAGGAGGGCATTAATCAGAGAGGCAACAAAGAGACCAAAGATAACCCTGAAGGAGCTGCAAAGCCTCACAGCGGAGATTGGAGTATCTGTCTATAGGACCACTTTAACCGTACACTCCACAGAGCTGGGCTTTACGGAAGAGTGGCCAGAAAAAAAGCCATTGTTTACAGAAAAAAAAGAGCAAACACTGGGACGGAGGTTCACCTTCCAGCAGGACAATGACCCTAAGCATACTGCTAAAGCAACACTCGAGTGGTTTAAAGGGAAACTTTTAAATGTCTTGGAATGGCGTAGTCAAAGCCCAGAACTCAATTCAATTGAGAATCTGTGGTATGACTTAAAGATTGCTGTACACCAGCGGAACCCATCCAACTTGAAGAGGTTAGAGCAGTTTTGCCTTGAAGAATGGGCAAAAATCCCAGTAGCTAGATGTGCCAAGCTGATAGAGACACACCCCAAGCGACTTGCAGCTGTAATTGAGTGAATGCATGCATGCTGAAGTTTTCTGTTTTTGTCTTATTTCTTGTTTGTTTCACAATTAAAATATTTAGCATTTTCAAAGTGGTAGGTGTCTTTTGTAAATCAAATGATACAAAACCCCCCAAAATAAGTGTTAATTCCAGGTTGTAAATCAACAAAATAGAAAAAATGCCGAGGGGGGTGAATACTTTCGCAAGCCCAATAACAGTATAAGATCTATCTTATTCTAATAGTAGGGTCAATTATGGTCAATAGAGCTCATTAATGCCAGGATATGCAAAGAAATGTAATTGATTTGTGTATGTCTCAGACAGTCATTTACCACTGATAAATTACTCTCTTCTCAAAATCAGAGTAAGGTCTGTAAAGTCAGCCCTTTCGAGTCAACCAAAATCACAGTGTTTCTGTAAGCTAAACATTTTTATATATGTCCTCCTGTTTAAACTACCTGAAGACCAGTGGACGCTGCTGAGCGGAGGACGGCTCATTATAATGGCTGGAATGGAGTCAATGGAATGGCATCAAACACATAGAAACTATAGAAACCATGTGGTTGATACAATTCCATTGACTCCGTTCTAGCCATTATTATGAGCCGTCCTCCCCACAGCAGCCTCCACTGGTGAAAGCAGAAGGACAGCATGCATCGCAGGAGGCACTGACCTATTTAGTCGTTATTTCAGGTACCCTGGCTAATTACAGGCTGTGTGTGTGTATGGAGACTTTCCACACTAACAGTATGGAACATCACTAAGAACATCTATCCTGAAACTAAGGAACATTTAAATGACTGTAATAAATCAATGCTGTCTCAATTGCTTCCTTCCTTATGGATGGTGTTCCAAAATAGAGACAACCTCCTTCCTTACAGACAGATCTACCACTTCTTCACCTCGAAGCTGCAACCTATTTTACACTGAACAAAAATTTTAATTTAAATGCAACATGTAAAATGTTGGTCCCATGTTTCATGAGGTGAAATTAAAAAAAGCATATTTCTCTAAAATGTGGGGCACACATGTGTTAACATCCCTGTTAGTGAGCATATCTACTTTTCCAAGATAATCCATCCACCTGACAGGTTTGGCATATCAAAAAGCATGATCATCATTACATAGGTGCACCTTGTGCTGGGGGCAATAAAAGGTCCCTCTTAAAGGTCCCTCACACAACACAATTCCACAGATGTTTCATGTTTTGAGGGAGTTCGTGTAATTGGCATGCTGACTGCAGGAATGTTCACAGGAGCTGGTGCCAGACAATTACATTTTCATTTGTCTACAATAAAATGTCTCAGTTCCTCCATGTCCTGCATACTCACCAGACATGTCACCCATTGATCAGGTGTGGGATGCTCTGGATCGACGTGTACGTCAGCGTGTTCCAGCAAATCGTAGTCACACCAGATACTGACTGGTTTGCTGATCAATGGCCCTACCTTTTTTTAAGGTATCTGTGACCAACAGATGCATATCTGTATTCACAGTCATGTGAAATCCATAGATTAGGGCCTAATGAATTTATTGATTTGCTCATGCGAACTGTAAATCAGTAAATTCTTAGCAAATTATTGCCTGTTGCATTTATATTTTTGTTGAGCTTAGATCTGAAAGGGTGTCCCTGCAGATATATATACTGACTTGTATCACAGGTTTCGACATCAATCCATATCCGAGGATGTCAGGAGAGGACATGGGCACTGGTCACTACGGGCAACAGTGAGCGCAGTTACCTTCAAGTAGGTTTGGGTTTAGCTAGGGAGTTGTGGATTGGTGAAACTATCTGCCTTTGATTCCAAATGTTACAAGTTAGAATCCAGTGATAGAAAGTTGTTTTTGTGATTTTTGTTTTAAGCCTATCCTAAATCTTAACCCTTACCTTAACCATTCAGAGTTAATGCCTAAACTTAACCTCAAACACTTTTACGTTTGAGAAACATGGATGAAGATCTACAGTGCATTCGGAAAGTATTCGGACCCCACAACTTTTTTCACATTTTGTTACATTACTGCCTTATTCTAAAATGGATTAAATTAATTGCTTTCGTTATCTACACAAACACACACACTCACACAGACAGTATCCCATAATGACAAAGCGACAACCAGAAATAACATATTTACATAAGAATTCAGATCCTTTGCTATGAGACTCCAAATTGAGCTCAGTTGCATCCTGTTTCCATTGATCATCCTTGAAATGTTTCTACAGCTTGATTGGAGTCCACCTGTGGTCAATTCAATTGATCTGACATGATTTGGAAAGGCACACACCTGTCTATACAAGGTCCCACAGTTGACAGTGCATGTCAGAGCATAAACCAAACCTGAGGTCAAATTAATTGTCCGTAGAGCTCCGAGACAGGATTATGTCGTGGCACAGATCTGGGGAAGGGTACCAAAAAAATTCTGCAGCACTGAAGGTCTCCAAGAACACAGTGGCCTCCATCATTCTTAAATGGAAGAAGTTTGGAACCACCAAGACTATTCCTAGAGCTGGCTGCCCAGCCAAACTGAGCAATTGGGGGAGAAGGGCCTTGGTCAGGGAGGTGATCAAGAACCCAATGGTCACTCTGACAGACATCCAGAGTTCCTGGATTGATGGAAGGATGAACAGAGCAAAGTACAGAAAGATCCTTTATGAAAACCTGCTCCAGAGTGCTCAGGACCTTAGACTGGGGTGAAGGTTCACCTTCCAACAGGACAACAACCCTAAACCCAATGCAGGAGTGGCTTCGGGACAAGTCTCTGAATGTCCTTGAGTGGCCCAGCCAGAGCCAGGACTTGAACCCGATCTAACATCTCTGGAGAGACCTGAAAATAGCTGTGCAGCGACGCTCCCTATCCAACCTGAGAGCTTGAGAGGATCTGCAGAGAAGAGTGGGAGAAACTCCCCAAATACAGTTGTGCCAAGCTTGTAGCGTCATACCCAAGAAGGCTCGAGGCTGTAATCGCTGCAGAAGGTGATTCAACAAAGTACTGAGTAAAGGGTCTGAATACTTATGTAAATGTAATATTTCAGTTTTTTTTAAATATATTTTCAACTAAAATAAAAATATTTTAATTTGTAATTATGAGATATTGTGTGTAGATTGATGAGGAAAAAAGTACTGTAACCCCTTTAGAATCGTAGTAATAGTAACGTAACAAAAACAAAGGTCAAGGGGTCTGAATACTTTCTGAATTCACTGTAATTCTGATGTGAGACTAAGAGCAAGTTGGTCTCTTTACTTCCGGTCAAGCTCTCATATCGATACATAGCCTCTATCACGATGGTAGATTAGACACACCATACTAATGGAGGCTATAGGGGAAACTGTATGAGATACAGTACATACATGGACTAAGAACTGGAAATCCATCTAGAAGAAGACACATTTCTCTTTTTGACACGGGGGCTGGGATTCCAACCAACTCGGATAAACAAGCTGTGCATTGCGGTGTACTTTTAAAGGGGATATCCACATCAATCTCCATGCACAGGCTGTTGATCTGTGTTGGCTTGAATCCTGGCCAGTCTCCTATTTGACATATTTGATCCAGGTCGGTTTTTGATCCAGTCTTCCTCCACCATTGCCATTTAACTCCAGTATCACGATGCTTCTAAACTATGGGATCATGATGCAGGAGCGTCCTTGTTTGTCTGTGCTCTGGGTATCTATTGGTCTCATTAAGATGTTAGTATTACCACATTGACCGGAATTGACCAGTGCACGCGGCGAGTGGGGTTAAAGGGAACATTCCATCCTTTACATTCTGCTCACATAAAGACAGCAAATAAAGCTGTACTGGGGCCATTGATTTCTATCTCTTTATTCCAGGATCCTCTCCTCCCTCTTTTCTCCTCTCTACGGTAGAAGCAGCAGCAGTGTGTCTGAAAAGTTGACAGAGAACAAGCCTGGTTTATCACTATTTCCCTCCTCTCCCAGTGCTCACAGACAAACAGAGAGACAGAGAGAGGGAGATTACCCAATACGCCGCTCCTCTCACCTCCTAATCCCCTGCCTTGTCAGAACTGCTCAGAGCCAGGTGACATGTCCTTCTGCTGTCTGGTTCCGTATCGATCTATCCCCCACTCCCTCAGTGTGTGAATCTTGTTAAAGTAAAGAGCGCTGCTCTTTATGGCGTGCGTGTGTATGTGTGTGTCACATTATGTGTGTGTGTGTCAGTTTGCGTTTTCTCAGCAGGGTGTGATCTTTAAGATGTTTTGATACCTATAGTTGAAGTCGGAAGGTTACATACACTTAGGTTGGAGTCATTAAAACTAGTTTTTCAACCACTCCACAAACTTCTTGTTAACAAACTATAGTTTTGGCAAGTCGGTTAGGACATCTACTTTGTGCATGACACAAGTCATTTTTCCAATATTTGATATACCGACAAATTATTTCACCGTATCACAATTCCAGTGGGTCAGAAGTTTACATACACTAAGTTGACTGTGCCTTTAAACAGCTTGTACAATTCCAGAAAATGATGTCATGGCTTTAGAAGCATCTGATAGGCTAATTGACATCATTTGAGTCAATTGGAGGTGTACCTGTGGACATATTTCAAGGCCTACCTTCAAACTCAGTGCCTCTTTGCTTGACATCAACAAGTCTAGTTCATCCTTGGGAGCAATTTCCAAATGCCTGAAGGTACCAAGTTCATCTGTACAAACAATAGTATGCAAGTATAAACACCATGGGACCACGCAGCCATCATATCGCTCAGGAAGGAGATGTGTTCTGTCTCCTAGAGATGAAGGTACTGTGGTGCGAAAAGTGGAAATCAATCCCAGGACAACAGCAAAGGATCTTGTGAAGATGCTGGAGGAAACAGGTTCAAAAGTATTTATATCCACAGTAAATCGATATTACCTGAAAGGACGCTCAGCAAGGTAGAAGCCACTACTCCAAAACCTCCATAAAAAAGCCAGACTACGGTTTGTAACTGCACATGGGGACTTAGATCGTACTTGTTGGAGAAATGTCCTCTGGTCTGATGAAACAAAAATAGAACTGTTTGGCCATAATGACCATCGTTATGTTTGGAGGAAAAAGGGGGAGGCTTGCAAGCCGAAGAACACCATCCCAACCGTGAAGCACGGGGGTGGCAGCATCATGTTGTGGAGTTGCTTTGCTGCACGAGGGACTGGCACACTTCACAAAATAGATGGCATCATGTGGAAGGAAAATTATGTGGATATATTGAAGCAACATCTCAAGACATCAGTCAGGAAGTTAAAGCTTGGTCGTAAATGGGTCTTCCAAATGGACAATGACCCCAAGCATACTTCCAAAGTTATGGCAAAATGGCTAAAGGACAACAAAGTCAAGGTGTCGCCATCACGAAGCACTGACCTCAATCCTATAGAAAATGTGTGGAAAGAACTGAAAAAGCGTGTGCGAGCAAGGAGGCCTACAAACCTGACTCGGTTACACCAGCTCTGTCAAGAGGAAATTCACCCAACTTATTGTGGGAAGCTTGTGGAAGGCTACCTAAAACTTTTGACCCAAGTTAAACAATTTAAAGGCAATGCTACGAAATACTAATTGAGTGTATGTAAACTTCTGACCCACTGGGAATGTGATGAAAGAAATAAAAGCTGAAATAAATCACTCTCTTCTATTATTCTGACATTTCACATTCTTAAAATAAAGTGGTGACCCTAACTGACCTAAGACAGGGAATTGTTACTAGGATTAAATGTCAAGAATTGTGAAAAACTGAGTTTAAATGTATTTGGACAAGGTGGATGTAAACTTCCGACTTCAACTGTACCCCCCACTGAGTGAGCACAAGGTGCGGAGAACTAAACAATTTACCCTCAAATGAAGCAATGAGGGAAAGTTTTGTGCTTCAGGTGTGTGAGACAGTACAGCCATACACTATAGACCAGAGCAGTGGGCCATCAATGTGTAAGACTGAGCACATCATACTGTAATATGAAAACCAAGTTTAAAGGGCTGACCAAGCAATATACTAAATGACAAACAGGATGGAATGTCAGATGGAATATTAAAGATAAAACAATATTCTAGCAACCAAAAAACCTTGTATCTATTCCATTGTATCTATTCTTGTTCCAGACTGACACCGGAAGGTACTACAGCCTCAGTCCTATTGCAATTTGATCAAGTAATACATGAATGATCCATTCGGTAACAGCAGTCTGTGTCCACTGACCATCTTGTTGACAACAGCCATTCATTCTGTCAAGTACCATTCAGTGTCTGCCTGATGCAATGTACACTGGATATTTGTTTAGCAAAAAATAATTGTGAAGTGCAATGACATACAAATTGCTCTTCACTGTAGAATAAATAGTGTGAGCTTTTGAGCAATATCACATTTCTTGATGCACAATGACTTATGTCACATTGGTTTCACTCCCTTTATCTTGGTTCCCGGCGTTCGGTGCTACGTGAGGGGAGACATGTTCGTATCTCCACATGACCGACAATGAAACAAACACACACAAACAAAGACAGAGGCACACTTAATTCCCTGACAATGGATCAGATTATGCAGGGGGAGCGAACAAAGCTGGCGTTATTGATTCAACAGTTTTATTATTAAATCTCCCCGCATCTTTGGAGAGGAAAGATGCATAATCTCTCTATGCTAGTGTCTTTGTCTTCGTCTCTATATCGAGACATGAGCACTGCTTCACGCTCCGGTGAGAAGTTTCCCATGAAGCTAATTACTGACAGTGGCTGCAACCAAAATGGCCCCCTATTCCATATACAGCACATTCGGAAAGTATTCAGACCCTTGACTTTTTCCACATTTTGTTAAGTTACAGCCTTACTCTAAAATGTACTAAATAGTTTTTTCCCCCTCATCAATCTACACACAATATCCCATAATGACAAAGCAAAAACTGACATATCACATTTACATAAGCATTCAGACCCTTTACTCTGTACTTTGTTGAAGCACCTTTGGCAGCGATTACATTCTCAAGTCTTCTTGGGTATGATGCTACAAGCTTGGCACACCTGTATTTGGGGAGTTTCTCCCACTCTTCTCTACAGATCCTCTCAAGCTGTCAAGTTGGATGGAGAAGGTCACTGCACATCTATTTTCAGGTGTCTCCAGAGATGTTTAAATTGGGTTCAAGTCCATGTTCTGGCTGGGCCACTCAAGGACATTCAGAGACTTTCCTGAAGCCAGTCCTGCATTGTCTTGGCTGTGTGCGTAGTGTCGTTGTCCTGTTGGAAGGTGAACCTTCCCCCAGTCTGAGGTCCTGAGCAAATTTTCATCAGGGATCTCTCTGTACTTTGTTCTGTTCATCTTTCCCTCAAGCCTGACTAGTCACCCAGTCCCTGCCGCTGAAAAACATCACTACAACATGATGCTGCCACCACCATTTAAATGTTTTTATTTCACCTGTATTTAACCAGGTAGGCCAGTTGAGAACATGTTCTCATTTACAACTGCGACCTGGCTAAGATAAAGCAAAGCAGTGCGACACAAACAACACAGAGTTACACATGGGATAAACAAACATACAGTCAATAACACAATAGAAAAGTATATATACAGTGTGTGCAAATGTAGTAAGATTAGGGAGGTAAGGCAATAAATAGGCCATAGTGGTGACATATTTACAATTTAGCAATTAAACACTGGAGTGTGCAGAAGATGAATGTGCAAGTAGAGATACTGGGGTGCAAAGGAACAAAAAAAAAAATAATATGGGGATGAGGTAGTTGGGTGGGCTATTTACAGATGGGCTGTGTACAGGTGCAATGATCGGTAAGCTGCTCTGACAGCTGATGCTTAAAGTTAGTGAGTCTCCAGCTTCAGTGATTTCTGCAATTTGTTCCAGTCATTGGCAGCAGAGAACTGGAAGGAAAGGAACACTTCACCGTAGGGACGGTGCCAGGTTTCCTCCAGACGTGACGCTAGGCATTCAGGCCAAAGAGTTCAATCTTGGTTTCATCAGACCAGAGAATCTTGTTTCTCATGGTCTGAGAGTCCTTTAGGTGCCTTTTGGCAAACTTGAAAAAAGTGGGCTGTCATGTGCCTTTTACTGAGGAGTGGCTTCCGTCTGGCCACCATAAAGGCCTGATTGGTGGAGTGCTCCAGAGATGGTTGTCCTTCTGGAAGGTTCTCCCATCTCCACAGAGGAACTCTGGAGCTCTGTCAGAGTGACCATTGGGTCCCTGGCCAAGGCCCTTCTCCCCTGATTGCTCAGTTTGGCCAGTCATCCAGCTCTAGGAAGACTCTTGGTTGTTCCAAACTTCTTCCATTTAAAAAAGATGGAGGCCACTGTGTTCTTGGGGACCTGCAATGCTGCAGACATTTTTTGGTACCCTTCCCCAGATCTGTGCCTCGACACAATCCTGTCTCAGAGCTGTACAGACAATTTGTTCGACCTCATAGCTTGGTTTTTGCTCTGACGTGTACTGTCAATTGTGGGACCGTATATAGACAGGTGTATGCCTTTCCAAATCATGTCCAATCAATTGAATTGACCACAGGTGGACTCCAATCAAGTTGTAGAAACATTTCAAGGATGATCAATGGAAACAGGATGCACCTGAGCTCAATATTAAGTCTCATAGCAAAGGGTCTGTATATTTATGTAAATAAGGTATTTCTGCTTTTTATTAAATTGGCAACAAACAGAAAACGTTTTGTTATTGTGGGGTATTGTGTGTAGATTGATGAGGAAAAAATGTAATCAATTTTAGAATAAGGCTGTAACATAACAAAATGTGGAAAAAGTCAAGGGGTCTGAATACTTTCCGAATGCACTGTATAGTGCCCATGGGTCCTGGTCAAAAGTACTTGACTATTTAATGAATATAGTGCTATGTGGGATGCAACCAGTGTTACAGTTTAGTCACCCTTTTAGGTCCTCTCAGGATCCAGGAGCCTAGTTTCTTCTGAGGTATCCCAGCCAGAGTGCCTCAGATTCTGCGGCGAGTCTGAGCCACACACACCTCTTAACCTTCTCGCTTGTTCCCATCTCAATAGCCTAAAGCAGGGGCAGGAAACTAGATTCAACCGCAGGCCGATCATTGTCAGAGCGGATGGCCAGGGGCTGGAACATAATAATTTGTACACTGCAAATTTATCAAAAGCAAGCCCAAAAACAGATTGTATTTGAAAATAGCAATCATACCTGGATTACATTGAGACACCATCACATATGTCTCTCTTTTTATTTGTGGGAATACTTGGTGAACAGATTTCCTGGATTAAAACAATGTTTAGCTGAATTCCTGGTGATTCTTGACTTTTCTCACAGAAAATGAAAATCCTTAACTTTACTAAAAACTTTTGGGCAAAAATTAAATCCATCGCGGGCTGGTTTAGTCCACTTGTTGCCAACCCCTGGTCTAAAGTGTCTTCTTTCCTAATTGCCTTTCCTTCATCTACACTGATGAATTGGACATATCTGTGGGGTGTCCACTGTGTGAAATGTAACGTCTCTCTGAATAAGTGACGAAATGAGACTAACCTGTCCTGTAAAAATACAGGTTCAATTAAAAAATGTAGTAGATTAAGGAGAGGAGACAAGGAAAAGAGCCACTTTAAACTATTGAGATGCACCACCGCCCTCTGTTCAGTATGGGAGTATCCCGTCTACTTCTTCACTTCTTGAATCCGTCCCCCTGGATGGCGAATTGTCTGTTGGGCTTGGTGGACTCCAGCATCAGGTCATACAGTTGTCATCCCACCTGCTCGTCCTGGAACAGTTTGAGATCCCCCCTCTGACAACATTTAGACACAGTTCTTCATGTCGCTGTAGTTCTACACAGAGGAGAAATAAAAATATAATTAACACAATGACATCCCTGATGTGGATCAATTAAGTGTTCATCTATCTATCCACACTAGTGGTTCCTTGTTACTGTACCCCTAATCACATGCTCAGGGACACCCAGAGAACCACTGCTTTAGACATATCAAAGATCTCACCTTTCCATTCCCCTTCATTGAATCCATTACTCTGGCAAACATATGCCTACCGAGGACTTTCAATAGTCAATTCCACAAAGGCAGGAGACTTTGTGAAAATGTATATTTGTGTCATTCTCAAAACTTTGGGCCACGACTGTACACAGATATACATGTATTCATACATATCACATCAATATGGAAAGCACATATCTCCAGTCAAATTATTGGCCTGCTGTACTACCCTCATTGGGGAAAATATGATATGCATGAATCAATCCATTCTATAGCATGAATCTATTAAATAGCACACTGTAAGGTTGATTGGGTATAAGGGGTCCCGTAGAGTCTTTCCTAATTCTTATCTCGGAATTCCTGAACCTATCATGGGATTTGACACGGACACTACAGGGGTCACTGGCAGAAGATCTGAGCTCATTTAAAGGGCTAATAGAGGTCATATCCCACACCTGACCTGCAACACAGCCAGTCAGACCTGGTCAGAAATGGAGATTGACCTGCAATGTAGTGCAGGTCATACATAGAGATTGCTGCATCGAAGAAGCAATTTAAAGAGCATTTGCAGAGAGTTGTCTTTCAGAACTGTTCACGGCTAGCAGCAAATACTTTTGCAATTCAAAGATGTCATCCAATATGCCAGTCTGTCACACTACATTGTACAATATCAGGCAAGGCAAGAGTCTTGGGCTGAGGCTGACTATAAGAGATATGGGGACGGGAATACATTTTTATTGCCTAAAATGTCAACCCTTCAGAGTACGCTCTCTCACTTTCAGCTCTCTAAGCACACATTACTGCACAAAGAGGACCATACCACTTAACTAATACAGTGCAGTAAGTGCACTCTGCAGAGTGATCACATTTGTGCAGGTCAAGCTGATCAATATAAGCGGTTGATCACTATAACCGTGGAGTGCACTGTATGGCAAATACAGGTAACAGAGCAGTCATCGATTCCATTTCAATGATTCCTTTTCCCTTGTATCCTCCTTGCTATCATACTGGGACAGATGACGTCCATCAAGCTAGCATCATCTCCGCTGGACCGTGTCCAAGACAACATCAGGAAACAGTGTGTCATTTGACTCTAGCCAGACAGACCTGCCAAATCTGTCAAGACCACTTCTGAATCACAACAACAAGGAGATAAAGAGCAAATACAACGTCAGTTTTCATTCAAACAAAAAAGGAAATAAAAATCCCTGTCTGGAGAACAAATGTTACGACCTCGCATCGAGCCGTTCACAAAAACATCCTAAGGTTTTGGAAGTGGCTCAATTTAAAGAAATAACAGGCTATTTGTCAAAAAACTTTCTCCTGTCATGTACATAATGGAATTATTTTGAGTGTTGGCCAAGCGGTCAGAATTCTTGGAGACAGAGGAGAGCAGTCGTGTGCTGAAGTCACTAGTAAGAACACTTTGGGGTTGTCGTGGAGACCCGAGACCGACATTTCAATGTCATATTTATACTCTCACTTTTTGAAGGCTGTCATGCAGAAACAACAACTTTCTCAAGGTTACAGTACAACTTTATTTGTACATTGGTAAGAGAAATTAGTTGGAAATTCAGTATAAAGCTGATCTATCGATTCTACTTTCTCATGGTACATTTTGAACGCATCATTTCAATAAACCTATTTTCTCTAGTCTGACTGGATTTGCTCGGGTAAAATATTCCCTAGTCTTGTTAGGGAAGCTTTGGTTAGTTCTGCCCTTACACTTGGGAGTTGGATATGCAAAATATGGTACTTTGAGGTCAAAACCTCCCTCTGACTCTCGACATGACTCAAACAGATGGTCGACTGCCAATCAACTAATGACACACACACCTCTCTCTCTCTCCCCCTTACTCTGCATCTCTTGGTCAAAGTCAAGGTAATTCCCATTCCACCCTCTCAGTGTACTGAGTCCCTACTATGCCGGCCGTATTAACCAGGCCTGGTCCTTGCTCCTGTGGTGTCCCCCCCCCCCCCCTCTATTTTAAGGGGGCCTTTGTAACTGGATCAGAATGAACACATAGAGCTTATAATCAGATTAGGAGGCTTTGTGTGTGTGTGTGTGTGTGTGTGTGTGTGTGTGTGTGTGTGTGTGTGTGCATGAGAAAGAATGTGAGTGTGTGTGTGTGTTTAATCACATTTAGGAGTCTCTCTCCTCGTCTGTTCTTTGGGCTCTGCCTGCCGCCCTTCTACACTTCTCAGAGCCAGCTTGAAAGGAGGGAGGGAACGGTGATTCACCAGAGAGAGAGGGTAGGAGAGAGAGAGCTAAGATAGAGATTCTACGTTCTGGCACATTGGTTACATCAGGCTCTACAGTGCGACCATTTTAATCGCATTTGCGACTAAAAATAGATGTGATACCGAAATGCTAAAGTAAAATGTAGCAAAATTGTAAATTGTACGAATTGGATTCATAACATATGATACGAATTTGGCATGCAATTATTTTGGCTATGCCCCCATTATTATCCTATGCCCCCATAGGATGACAATGCCTCCATCCACAGGGCACGAGTGGTCATTGAATAGTTTGATGAGCATGAAAACGATGTAAACCATATGCCATGGTCGTCTCAGTCACCAGATCTCAACCCAATTGAACACTTATGAGAGATTGTGGAGCAGCGCCGGAGACAGCGTTTTACACCACCACCAACAAAACACAACATTATGGAATACCTTGTGGAAGAATGGTGCCGCATCCCTCCAATAGAGTCCCAGACACTTGTATAATCTATGCCACGGTGCATTGAAGCTGTTCAACGCCCTATTAAGACACTATGTTGGTATTTCCTTCATTTTGGTAGTTATCTGTATAATGTTCATTCAAATGATGTTAACTGATGTGGCTCATGCAACATTTTCATGCAACATTTTGTAATGTCAGTTGAGTTGGATCAACAAATCACAGCACATATTGATGGGTACAATTCCTGCTTTGCTCCTCACAATGGCTGCCAGTCCACCCATAATGCCATCAGTAACCACGTTTCCATCTACAGTTTTTATGCGACTAAAGTCATATCTTCTTTTAAAAAAAAAAATCAAGACAGCTCTGATGGAAACAGGAAGTTTCGGTTAAATTTGAGAAATGCCAACAGATCATTTAATTGTTCGACATGATGGGATCTTTTTGTGTCTGTAAAACAAATGATGAGGGAAATGGCAGTGGAAACGCCTTACTGCACAAACATTTCTATAATAACCATCATATCGAAGTAAATTTGGAGTCACGCGATGATATGGTGTGTGGTCATCTCACTATGACTTGGGAAACCAACAGTAGTTTATTAGGCTACAGATTAAATATATGATGATACATTTCAAAGGGTGGGGGAAGTGCACGGAGATGGGCTTGATGCTGCTCTCTAATAAATATTCAGGGTCTTATTTTGGTGACATCATGATTGATGCTTGACAGTTGTTTGACAAATACAAAAGATCTCGCTTATTTGTCCATAATAACAATAATAATAATAATGTCACCATGTAGGCTATACCTGCATTCTAGCCACACTACTCCTTCACTGTTGGCTAGAGTACAGGTGCCAATAGCAGAGTGGGCACACTCGCTACATAACACAAAAATATTGGTGAGAAAAACGTGTATTTTTTACTCGGGTACATGGGAATTTACCCGCATAAGGTATTTTTATGTGCACTACGTCATCATAAATATCCTTTTAACCGCAACAAGTCAATTTGATTGAAACATCTCTGGTGGGAAAATGCACATATTGTTTTTATGCTGATTTTAGAATATCCGCATGAAAATCTGTCGCCAATTGAATGGAAACATGGCCACTGACTATGCTGTGTGCCTAAGTGAAATGTGACAGATAGATAAGAACATATTTGGTGAAGTGCTGAAAGATTCATTTTTAGAAGCCACCCCACAGCACAGGCATAGAAGCTGGTCTAATTTACCGGAAAGTCTACTAAAGTGTAACTTTGTCCTCGTGTTTCTTGGCTATTTACATAATTTTGTTCACAGGCTAGGTTATTTTTCAATGTTATTTTGAGTTTGCTGCAAGTGTTAGCAAAAACTCAGTCTCACTTAGAGACACACGAGTTTCACTGTTACCACGGCAACCTCCAGCCCTTAAAGGGGCAGCTGAACATCGTTGCAACAAAATTACTGAAATATTTGAGGGTACATTGTGGAACACGGCAAAATCATTGTTTTTTTGAACTTTTTGTAATTTCTTATCATTAAAACACTATTCCTTCATTGGGGAATATGTGCTCCTTATTAAAAAAACCCATCAGGGTACATTCCAAACCACTCTGATATAGCCTAGGCCAGGGATCATCAACTAGATTCAGCCTGGACAATTTTGTAATGGAGCGGATGGTCAGGGGACAGAACATAATTACAAATAATTTGTAGACTGCAAATTGACCGCAAGAAGCCCAAACGGATATAATGTTTGAGGAAAACATAATCATTTAAAACCTTGCATACATTTGTATATGACCATGTGTCTTTCTATTATGCGTGGCAATACTTGGGAACAAATTTCTTAAATTAAAACGACAGAGCTGATTTCCTGGTGTTTTTACAGTCTTTTATGTCCAACAACAAAAATTCCACACACATTATTATATATATTTTTTCGGCACAGACAACTTGGGGTGACAGATAAAATCACCCGCGTGCAGAAAATCACCAGCTGGGGAACCCTGGCCTAGGCCTAAAGATAAACATAAGCCGTTTCTACAGATTATTTTAAATATTTTATTTCACCTTTATTTAAACAAGGTTATTATCATATCAGAAACATTTTCTTTCACAAGAGCATCTGGACCAAGACAACAGGAAGTAAAGGAGAGGCTTGTATGGAGCCAGGAGAGAAGAAGAAGAATAGAATAGTAAGCAGCAGCCCCATCCCCCGTGGATTCCTATTCTACGTCAGTCGGGGCCACCGCCGTGGTCAAAGACAAAAGGACTACATTCTCTCTGCTCTGGCATCCAGCTGCCATCCCATCACTACTTCATTAGACTCATTACTGCTGGTAGATGGATTCCCTTCCTCTCTAATTCATCATTACACTGGAAAAACACTCTATAGGTTGCTCTCATACAGCCATAGTAATACAAACTGGGAGATATCTGGGTTCACTTTACTCCCATTTCATGTGAAGCATATTGAGCACCTGGTAGAAAAACAAGGCTACATCAATCCTATCAATTATGATTAATTCATGAATAAGAAGATCAAATCAAGTTGTATTTGTCACGTGTCGAATACAACAGGTGTAGACCCTACAGTGAAATGATTATTTCCAAGCCCTTAACCACCAATGCAGGTTAAAAAAAACTACAATAAATTAGAATGAGAAATAAAAGTAACAAATAATTAAAAGAGCAGCAGCAAAATAACAATAGTGAGGCTATATACAGGGGGGTACCCATACAGAGTCAATGTGAGGGGGCACTGGTTAGTCGAGGTAATTGAGGTAATATGTACATGTAGGTAGAGTTATTAAAGTGACTATGCATAGATAATAACAGAGAGTAGAAGCAGCGTAAAGGGGGGGGGGGGGGGGGGCAATACAAATAGTCTGGGTAGCCATTTGATTAGACGTTCAGTAGTCTTATGGCTTGGGGGTAGAAGCTGTTTAGAAGCCTCCTGGATGTATACTTGGTGCTCCGGTACCGGTTGCCGTGCGGTAGCAGAGAGAACAGTCTATGACTAGGTTGGCTGGACTCTTTGACAATATTAGGGCCTTCCTCTGACACCGCCTGGTATATAAGTCCTGGATGGCAGGAAGCCGTACGCACTAGTCTCTGTAGTGCCTTGCGGTCGGAGGCCGAGCAGTTGCCATACCAGGCAGTGATGCAACCAGTCAGGATGCTCTCGATGGTGCAGCTGTAGAACCTTTACATAATACATTTTAAAATATGTATATATATTTCACCTTTATTTAACCAGGTAGGCCAGTTGAGAACAAGATCTCATTTATAACTGCGATCTGGCCAAGATAAAGCAAAGCAGTGCGACACAAACAACAGAGTTACACATGGGATAAACAAACATACAGTCAATAACACAATAGAAAAATCTATATATAGTGTGTGCAAATGTAGTAACATTAGCGAGGTAAGGCAATAGATAGGCCATAGTGGCGAAATAATTACAATTTAGCAATTAAACACTGGAGTGATGGATGTGCAGAAGATGAATGTGCAAGAAGAGATACTGGGGTGCAAAGGAACAAAAAAATAAATAATATGGGGATGAGGTAGTTGGGTGGGCTATTTACAGATGGGCTATTTACAGGTGCAATGATCGGTAAGCTGCTCTGACAGCTGATGCTTAAAGTTAGTTAGGGAGATATAAGACCCCAACTTTAGTGATTTTTACAATTCATTCCAGTCGTTGGTAGCAGAGAACTGGAAGGAAAGGCGGCCAAAGGGGGAGTTGGCTTTGGGGATGACCAGTGAAATAAACCTGCTGGAGTGCATGCTACGGGTGGGTGCTGCTATGGTGACCAGTGAGCTGAGATAAGACATAGCTTTACCTGGCAAAGACTTATAGATGATCTGGAGCCAGTGGGTTTGGCTACGAATATGAAGCAAGGGCCAGCCAATGAGAGCATACAGGTCGCAGTGGTGGGTAGTATATGGGGCTTTGGTGACAAAACGGATGGCACTGTGATAGCAAATTGGATGTAGTCTGAGTAGAGTGTTGGAGGCTATTTTGTAAATGACAACGCTGAAGTCAAGGATCGGTAGGATAGTCAGTTTTACAAGGGTATGTTTGGCAGCATGAGTGAAGGATGCTTTGTTGCGAAATAGGAAGCAGATTCTAGATTAAATGTTGTATATGTTGTATATGTTGTAATACCTAGGTATTTGTAGTTGTCCACATATTCTAAGTCACAACCGTCCAGAGTAGTGATGCTAGACGGGCGGGCTGGTGCGGGCAGCGATCGGTTGAAGAGCATGCATTTAGTTTTACTTGCATTTAAGAGCAGTTGGAGGCCACGGAAGGAGTGTTGTATGGCATTGAAGCTCGTCTGGAGGTTTGTTAACACAGTGTCCAAAGAAGGGCCAGAAGTATACAGAATGGTGTCGTCTGCGTAGAGTTGGATCAGAGAATCACCAGCAGCAAGAGCGACATCATTGATGTAATACAGAGAAAAGAGTCGGCCCGAGAATTGAACCCTGTGTCACCCCCATAGAGACTGCCTGAGGTCTGGACAACAGGCCCTCCGATTTGACACACTGAACTCTATCTGAGAAGTAGTTGGTGAACCAGGCGAGGCAGTCATTTGAGAAACCAAGGCTGTTGAGTGTGCCGATATGAATGTGGTGATTGACAGAGTCGAAAGCCTACATAAACATTCTTGGTTGGATAAATAATACATAAATAGTTTGATAAATGAATCCTTGGAAGCTATCAGGACACAGGCCTGCCTGTGAAGTCATTTTACTAGCAGAATCCAAAAAGACTCATATCGAATGGCGGAATAAGTAGTCTAGTCTCACTCCAGATACAGGACTGAGTGCCACTGTCTGACAGCACCATCTGTGTTATACTCCATTAATTTGTCAGGAAATTTTGTTAGAAATTGTGCTGCTAATGCACATGACGCCAAAAACACGTATCGTAAAAGTAATAATGTTTTTGCTTGTGTGTCTGTGTGTGTATCTAACCACATCATGCTTTATGACCGTTTTTGAGAACCAACATCTTAAGAGGACTTTTGAACCACCTCAGGGACATCACAAAGGAGGCTTGGCAGATCAAATGCGTCAGAGCCTCCGGTGTGCGTACAGATGGCAGATTGATAGGGGGAAAGTTGCTCTGATGATTCTCATCACTTAATTTGTCATGCTCCACTCAATGAAGACTGAGTGAACTTGGGGACCCCTGTTTGAGTTTCAAATGTTCCATTTGAATAGTGTAGTTTTGATTTTTGGTTGACTTGATATCTTACCTATGCTGTTGAAATTTGAGGTATTTCTCTGTGAGGAAAAGCAGAGAACAGGTATAACTACAAAAATGAATAATTTCTATGATCAGGGAAAAAAAATCCATCATCAAATTCACTGAGAATACATTACATATGATGAAGAGACAATACTCCAAGCCGCAGCTCCATACTATTTGTAAGACATGGAGAATTGATACTATACACTTGTTGTTGGGGTGGGATTGGTGTGGGGTGTAGGGGGTCCGTGGGTGGCTTTTGACCATTTCTGTGGATTCCTCATGCCTTACTCATTGTTAGAAAACTGCTTGGTCCAAATCGGATTTTATGTACTGTATCTGTTGATTAGGGTGCTAAATATTAGCTTAATTTCTCAGAGATCAAATTATATTTCATAAAAATAACGCTGCAGAAATACTAATCGTATACTGAAATGACATGGAATGATCCTGAAGAGTGAAGACAGTTTAAAATCTCCCTCTCGATTGTTGTATTACAAAGGTACAGGTGGTGGACCAAAAAATGAATAAAAGACAACCATATGGGTGAATAAAGGAAAACAATATGACAATGCCAAGAGTGTGCAAAGCTGTCATCAAGGCAAAGGGTGGCAACTTTGAAGAATGTCAAATATATTTTGATTTGTTTGACACTTTTTTGGTTACTATATGATTCCATATGAGTTACTTCATAGTTTATGTCTTCACTATTCTACAATTTATTTTAAATAAAAAAAAAAAAACTTGAATGAGTAGGTGTGTCCAAACTTTTTTAAATGGTACTGTATGTGAGAATGCTGTTCGTTGACTAGAGCTCAGCGTTCAAAACCATATTGCCCACAAAGCTCATCAATAAACTAAAGACCCTGGGACTAAACACCTCCCTCTCCCGCCCCCGGGTGGAAAGGGTAGGCAACAACACATCTGCCACTCTGATCCTATATACGAGGGCCCCTCAGGGGTGCGTGGTTATTCCCCTTCCTGTACTCCCTGTTCATCCACGACTGCGTGCCCAAGCACGACTCCAACACCATCATTAAGTTTGCTGACGACACAACGGTGGTAGGCCTGATCACCGACAACGATGAGACAGCCTATAGGGAGGAGGTCAGAGACCTGGCCATGTGGTGCCAGGACAACAACCTCTCCTTCAACGTGAGCAAGACAAAGGACATGATCTAGGTCCAAAAGGCTCCTTAACAGCTTCTACCCCCAAGCCAGAAGACTGCTGAACAATTAATCAAATGGCCACCCAGATTATTTGCATTGTTTTTACACTGCTGCTACTTGCTGTTTACTATCTATGCGCAGTCACTTACCCCTACCTACATGTACAAATTACCTCAACTAACCTGTACCCCTGCACATTGACTCGATACTGGTACCCCCTGTATATAGCCTTATTATTGTTATTTTATTGTGTTACTTTTTTATATTTAGTAAATATTTTCTTAAACCGCCTTGTTGGTTAGTTAAGGGTTTGTAAGTAAGAATTTCACGCTAAACTCTACACCTGTTGTATTCTGGCGCATGTGACAGAATTTGATTTGATCTTGGAAACCCTTCCCAGAAGAGTGGTTGCTGTTATAGCAGCAATGGGGGGACCAATTCCATATAAATGCCCATGTCTTTTGAGATGTTCGACGAGGTGTCCACATACTTTTGTTGTGTTTCTTCATTGTGTGCTGTGCTAAAATCTGGAATCAGAGGCGCAGTCAAGTCTCTGAAATTATGTTAAACACTGCCATCGTTCGGCGAGGGTTTGAAAAAGCCACATGTTTTTCTATAATAAAGTGACCAACCATACTGGTTAAATCCCATGTATCGAGCAAACTCTCGATACATGGGAAGGATTCGCCATAAAGTCGTTGGTAAGAGAAACACGTAAAACAAATACATCTAGAATCCTAGCTAGGTAACTATGTATATAACGGTTACTTACTTGACTTTTCTTTAAAGATAACTTGGTAGCCGATTGTATGACAGGTGAATAATTCAACTATAATTAGTAGTGTGATTGCTAGCTCGAGCTCACACCTTCAAGCCAAGCGACGCGTTCGCTACTATGTAAGGCAAGTCCTTTCGTGATAAATACTCATTCACATAAAAAGCAAGTCTCTCTGTAGATTTGCAGCTTTGGCAAATTTACAGTCATATTACAACAAGGACAGTTATTCAACGGAACAGAAAAGCGTTCCCTTGTTTATTCCCGAAAGTTGAATTTTCTTTGACTCTCGAAACGTCAAGATGCATATGTTTTATTTTAGTGTCCTCTAGCGGTGAATTTGTCTTTGGATAACTTGAATTTCAAAGTCATTGGATTTTACTTGCACCAAATGATATGAAGCACTAAGTAGCCTAAACACGCAATTACATCAGTCAGAGGATTCTCAATTTCCATCGTAACCTAAGACACAAATATTATAAATAATGGTTATTACATTTTTATAGAATTGTTACGACAATTCAATTATAGAATTTATACATTTTATTTGAGCTCCCTCCCTACAAATAAAGAGGAAACATTAATGTGAAACTGACGAAATCTATTTTTGTTTCCTATAACATTCTTGTGACTGCAGGTGAATGGTTGAATGCACAGACTGAAAATCGGTCAATTATATATAGCCTAGTAGTTTACATACAGTTGAAGTCGGAAGTTTACATACACTTAGCGTAACCGATGTGAAATGGCTAGCTAAATAGCAGGATGCGCGCTGATAGCGTTTTAATCGGTGGCATCACTCGCTCTGAGACCTTGAAGTAGTTGTTCCGGCTTTTAAGGATCGATGGGTAACGATGCTTCGTGGGAGGCAGCTGTTGATGTGTGCAGAGGGTTCCTGGTTCAAGCCCAGGTAGGGGCGGGGAAAGGGACGGAAGCTATACTGTTAAATTAGGTTGTAATTAAAACTCGTTTTTCAACCACTCCACAAATTTCTTGTTAACAAAGTATAGTTTTGGCAAGTCGGTTAGGACATCTACTTTGTGCATGACACAAGTCATTTTTCCAACAATTGTTTACAGACAGATTATTTCACTGTATCACAATTCCAGTGGGTCAGAAGTTTATGTACACTAAATTGACTGTGTCTTTAAATAGTTTGGAAAATTCCAGAAAATGATGCCATGGCTTTAGAAGCTTCTGATAGCTTCGTTTGGCAGCAGGTAGCCTAGTGGTTAGAGCATTGGACTAGAAACGGAAAGATTGCAAGAATCCCAGAGCTGACAAGGTACAAATCTGTCGTTCTGCCCCTGAACAAGGCAGTTCACCCACTGTTCCTAGGCCGTCATTGAAAATAACAAGTTCTTCTTAACTGACTTGCCCAGTTAAATAAATGTAAAAAAATGTTTTGAGTCAATTGGAGGTGTACCTGTGGATGTATTTCAAGGCCTACCTTCAAACGCAGTGCCTATTTTCTGGACATCTTAGGAAAATCTAAAGTAATCAACCAAGACCGCAGAAAAAAAAGTCTGGTTCATCCTTGGGAGCAATTTCCAAATGCCTGAAGATACGTTTGTCATCTGTACAAACAATAGTATGCAAGTATAAACACCATGGGACCACGCAGCCGTCATATCGCTCAGGAAGGAGATGCATTCTGTCTCCTAGAGATGAACGTACTTTGGTGTGAAAAGTGCAAATCAATCCCAGAATAACAGCAAAGGACCTTGTGAAGTTGCAGGAGGAAACCGGAACAGAAGTATCTATATCCACAGAAAAATTACTCTTAAATCGACATAACCTGAAAGGCCGCTCAGCAAGGAAGAAGCCACTGCTCCAAAATCTCCATAAAAAAGCCAGACTACGGTTTGCAACTTCACATGGGGACAAAGATTGTACTTTTTTGAGAAATGTCCTCTGGTCAGATGAAACAAAAATAGAACTGTTTGGCCATAATTACCATAGTTATGTTTGGAGGAAAAAGGGGGATGCTTGCAAGCCAAAGAACACCGTCCCAACGGAATAAATCATTCTCTCTACAATTATTCTGACATTTCACATTCTTAAAATAAAGTGGTGACTCTAACTGACCTAAGACAGTGAATATTTACTTGGATTAAATGTCAGGAGTTTAAATATATTTGGCCAAGGTGTATGTTAATTTCCGACTTCAACTGTACTTATAGTCTCATCATCAGATGTATCAGGGAAGGAAACATCCAGTCAAACCTACTTGGTATCATCCTGTAAAACAAAAATATTCCAAAATGTGTTTTTTTTTTTTACTTTAAAAAGCAACAATGTCTTTGGTTACAATATATTTTTTTATTCATACTCCCCCCTTTGTAAACTGATCTTGAAACTGATAGCACAATCGATTGCAGTTGTATACTGTATTCAGTATATGTGCATGTTTGCATATTATTTTAACAGGTTGGAAGTAACACGTGTTTGTTCCCCTGCCCTAATTCACTTTTCCTTCATTTTTTTTCACAGGGTTTGGTCTGAAAGAGGGGAATGAAGATCACACTTTCACCTGTACTTTTTGTGTCTGTGCTGTGTATAGAATTGATGTATATCCAATACTTTGTTTACTCAGACCCTAGCACTGTAGAACCTGCTGTTTTCTCACTGGGTAACCCCAGTAGAGATCATTATGACAGCGGGGTTCCAAGACACATGCACCCAGGTACTTGACTTCTGAATATCAATTCACTGTATGTGTGTGTATATACGTCCAAAAATTTATGTAGCAGCTACAGATTGCCCTTTAAGTCTATCAAATTTAGATTGAGCAATAAAAGCTTCACTTTTATACCATTGGCTGGGATCACATTTTTCATTGGCTGTCAAAAACAATGATTGATAGGCAGTTTAAACTTCTTGAATTCAACCATTATTGGATTCAAATACACATTTAGATTTGTGAACAGCCATCCACAACAACCACAATCCATAAGGCGCAAATAGCTAAATGAGAGAGCAGCAGTGTGATTCACATCAATGCGCTATTTAGATATCAATAATAAATTATGTCCGTATCGTCATAGACTATACCACTGCGGTCATCCTTACCTTCAAGCGTTTATTCAAGTTGGATAATCTTTGGATGCCGACAGCAGTCGCACCATTGGAAGACATAGCTTGGACTGTGGCCTGCAAAAGCCGTTTCCTGCACTTTACCCACAATCCATCAAACACATTTGGTGTCATCATAGTGGTCTCTGATTTACGGTCATACTCGCTCAAGTGGAACAAATTTAAATTTAGTGCTGATTTGAATGTCATTGAGAAAACAAAGAAGTGTCAAATATATTTTTTTCGCAAGCATCCTTTCTGGATTCAAAAGTATCTGTAATCTGAATACAATATTTTTGCTGGCAATGTAACAGATTACATTTACCGTTTTTTTTAATCCCTTACTTTTAATGGATTACATGTAATCCGTTACTCCCCAACCCTGGTTACATACTAATCTTCAACATAATAGACATTAATGAATATAGAGCAAATTAATAAAAACCAACTGGGGTGGTTTAAACTATAGAGTAATATAATAGAAATGTGTTTTTTAATGAAATTCTTTCTAGTGTGGGAACCATGCTTGGGGTGCCAAGGTTTAGTTAGAGCATTGGGCCAGTAACCAGAAGGCTTCTAGTTCAAATCCCCAACCTGACAAGGTAAAAATCGGAAGCTAAGGTTTTAATACAAGGTCACATGACAAATTTAACAGCTTCCTATTGTTTGATTTTATTACGCTCCTAAGTGAACAGCTATCAACTGATATTAAATCATAGGTCACCATTTCTCTCCCTCCCCAGCATATCTGGTGTTTGGGTTAAAGATAAGTTGTGCCCTTGACGTTGTGAACTCAAACAGTCTGTAAGAGACACAGTGGACAAATTGGAACAGAGTTAGGCTATATGAATAATTGAATAGGATACATGTTTGTCAATCTAAGTGGATTTCTAATTATTATTTCTCAATTCGATAGTTTAAATAACGCCAGTGACATAAAACAGTAATTTTCATGGAAAACTGTCCAAAATGAAATTAAATTAGATCCATAGGAATGTTTTTAGTACAAGTGAACCAGAAAAAAGCTGATAAACTGGCACCAACTTTTGCAGGCCCTAGCAGATTTACTAAACAATAAGTTTCATATTTTGACTATTTGATCTCCCAGTGACAGAAAGTACAGAATGCAGGCATTTGTCAATGCAACAGGTCTGTACAATAAGATTACAAGTGAAAGGAGCTCTGGGATTGTTTTACTTTAGCAGGTGCTTATTCCGGTATGATTACAGTTGAAGTCGGAAGTTTACATACACTTTAGCCAAATACATTTAAACTCAGTTTTTTACAATTCCTGATATTTAATCCTAGTAAATATTCCCTGTCTTAGGTCAGTTAGAATCACCACTTTATTTTAAGAGTGTGAAATGTCAGAATAATTGTAGAGAGAATGATTTATTTCAGCTTTTATTTCTTTCATCACATTCCCAGTGGGTCAGAAGTTTACATACACTAAATTAGTATTTGGTAGTATTGCCTTTAAATTGTTTAACTTGGGTCAAACTTTTCGGGTAGCCTTCCACAAGCTTCCCACAATAAGTTGGGTGAATTTTGGCCCATTCCTCCTGACAGAGCTGGTGTAACTCAGTCAGGTTTGTAGGCCTCCTTGCTCATGCACGCTTTTATAGTTCTGCCCACAAATCTTCTCTAGGATTGAGGTCAGGGCTTTGTGATGGCCACTCCAATACCTTGACTTTGTTGTCCTTAAGCCATAACTTTGGAAGTATGCTTGGGGTTATTGTCCATTTGGAAGACCAAGCTTTAACTTCCTGACTGATGTCTTGAGATGTTGCTTCAATCCACATACTTTTTCTCCCTCATGAAGCATTCTATTTTGTGCAGCAAAGCAACCCCACAACATAATGCTGCCACCCCCATGCTTCATGGTTGGGATGGTGTTCTTCGGCTTGCAAGCCTCCCCCTTTTTCCTCCAAATTTAACTATGATCATTATGGTCAAACAGTTCTATTTTTGTTTCATCTGACCAGAGGACATTTCTCCAAAAAGTACGATCTTTGTCCCCATGTGCAGTTGCAAACCATAGTCTGGCTTTTTTATGGTGGTTTTGGAGCAGTGGCTTCTTCCTTGCTGAGCGGCCTTTCAGGTTATGTCGATATAGGACTTGTTTTACTGTGGATATAGATACTTTTGTACCTGTTTCATCCAGCATCTTCACAAGGTCCCCTGTTGTTTTTCTGGGATTGATTTGCTCTTCTCGCACCAAAGCACGTTCATCTCTAGGAAACAGAAACGCCTATCCTTCCTGAGCGGAATGACGGCTGCGTGGTCCCATGGTGTTTATACTTGCGTACTATTGTTTTTTCAGATGACAAACGTAACTGCAGGCGTTTGGAAATTGCTCCCAAGGATGAACCATACTTGTGGAGGTCTACAATTATTTTTCTGCGGTCTTGGCTGATTTCTTTTGATTTCCCCATGATGTCAAGCAAAGGCACTGAGTTTGAAGGTAGGCCTTGAAATACATCCACAGGTACACCTCCAATTGACTCAAATGATGACAATTAGCCTATCAGAAGCTTCAAAAGCCATGACATAATTCTCTGGAATTTTCCAAGCTGTTTAATGGCTCAGTCAACTTAGTGTAAGTAAACGTCTGACTCACTGGAATTGTGATACAGTGAATTATAAGTGAAATAATCTGTCTGTAAACAATTTTCTGAAAAATGACTTGTGTCATGCACAAAGTAGATGTCCTAACCGACTTGCCAAAACTATAGTTTCTTAACAAGAAATTTGTGGAGTGGTTGAAAAATGAGTTTTAATGACTCCAACATAAGTGTATGTAAACTTCCGATTTCAACTGTATATGTAGGGTGAATTCAGAAAAAGTGGGACACACGTTCGGAGATTTAATTTTTTCAATTTATTTAAACCTTTATTTAACTCGGCAAGTCAGTTAAGAACAAATTCTTATTTACAATGACAGCCTACCAACGGAGGGGTGCAACTCATTATTAGGAAGGTGTTCTGAATGTTTTGTACACTCAGGGTAGGTTCTGCCAGTGTCTGTTTGTGCAAGGACCACCAATAACCACCAAGGACAGCGAGTGTTGCTGTTTTATCGAGTGAAAAACAGACTTCTTGGCATTTATAGATAAATGATGCTGTTTAATTAGAATGTATGAGAAGAAATGTGTAGCTGAAATAGGCTACTGCCGAGAAATGTTTCCAATTCCAATGATGATGATGATTATAAGTACATGATGTGGATTATTGCCACAACACAACTTTGTCTTCAGGGTCACTGGCTCTGTCAGACAGATTTACTATGGGTTCTATGGTATGTAATTACACATGTTCTGTCATCAGTAAATTTCACACAGTTCACCCGGTTTATTTTGATTTGATTTGTTTTTATGTATGTATTTATTTAATAATTTTGTTACTTTACTATCTACCTCCTGTTGCATTTTGTGAAATGTAATCTGACATAATGACCAAAGTTGCATCCCTGAAGATGATAGACAAGTAATTATTGTTGTTATTGTATATTGATTGTTAATGCTGTAAAGGATTTCCCCCTCAATTATATCCAATTCGTTTTTTTGCCTGCCTAGTACATTTATCCAGTAGAGTCCCATTAAGTATTTTTACCTTCCTTATATCATTCTTCCTTTTCAGGAAGGGTTTTTGGGTTCTTGGAAGCAGCTTTCATTCTGCCACTGATTGAAATGCCCTGATGGAATGGAGGAAAATAGTCTCTTCTCCAAAGAGAATGTTAAGAATGTTTTTTCCCAATTGGTACTTAGCCTCTGGGTAACCTCTCTAAGGTCAGAGGTCACCATAAAGCAGAACCTGGTAACTTGGTAAGCGGGCCTTTAGCTGTAATCCAGCCAGGGTGACTCCCAAGCAAGATGTTCAAATGTTTAGCCTACTTTGACCCGATGCAATATTAAACTACGCTACATTGTTTTGACCAGGGTCCCGGAACACTTGGAGAACAAACAGATAATCAAGAGTATTTATGCCTGCCTGCCCTTGAGGAGGTTTGCAGATTGCTATGAACCTTTCAGAAGAACGAGTCTGTCTCCCCATATGCATGTGTCTGTCTATTGTTTGTCTATTTAATTATTAAATATAGAAGTTGTTCGCCTTCTGCTTGGGTTCAACTTTTTTCACACCTTGAGCAAATCCATTATTCCCGACAGCTCCATTTTTCAACACTGTTGCATTATCCACAATCAGAGGAGAATAATACCAATATTTCAATACATTTTTGTGTGAACAGGTAAGCTAATATAATTTATTAAAATATTCAAACGTGTTTTTGTAACTTTAAAAGCAACAATGATTTTGGTTGACATCCATTATTACAATGCATTCTTTTTCAAATACTTTTCCCCCTTGTAAGCTGATCTTGAAACTGATAGCACAATTATTGTTAGTTGTATACTGTATACAGTATATTTGCATGTTTGCATATTATTTTAACAAGTTTGAAGTAGCACGTCTTTGTTCATCTGCCCAAACTCACTTCTCCTTCATATTTGTATCACTCACAGGGTTTGATCTGAAGGAGAGGGGAATGAGGATCAATCTTTCAACTGTATTCTTTGTGTCTGGGCTGTGTATAGGATTTCTGTCTATCCTATACATTGTTTACTCAGATCCTAGCACTGTAGACCCAGCTGTTTTCCTTCTGGGTAATTCCAATGGAGTTCAGTATGACAGGGGGGTTCCAAGACACATGCACTCAGGTAAATGACTTATTACTTATTATTGATAATAAATTACAAATAGCTGTAATTAATTTTTTATTACAATGTAATATCATTCAGTTATAAAAATTGAATTTAATTGAAACAACTAGGTTATTGGGTCTCTTTCCTCTTAATATGGAGGTGTACAGTGAGTGTACAAAACATTATGAACACCTGCTCTTTCAATGACAAACTGACTTTGTGAATCCAGGGGAAAGCTATGATCCCTTATACGGTTACATAAAAACTGTAATATCTTATGCTTCACGGAGTCGTGGCTAAACGACTATATTATCAACATGCAGCTGGCTGGTTATACCTTGTATCGGCAGGATAGAACAATGGCGTCTGGTAAGACAAGGAGTGGGGGGCCTATGCATAAGTCTCACGGTTTTGCTCGCCTGAGGTAGAGTATCTCATGATAAGCTGTAGACCACACTATCTACCTGTATCTTTAGTAGCTGTCTACATACCACCACAGACCGATGCTGACACTAAGACCGCACTGAATGAGCTGTATAAGGCCATAAGCAAACAGAAAAACGCTCATCCAGAGGCGGCGCTCTTAGTGGCCGGGGACTTCAATGCAGGGAAACTTAAATCTGTTTTACCAAATTTCTATCAGCATGTTGAATGTGCAAACAGAGGGAAAAACTCTAGACCACCTTGACTCCACACACAAAACTCTCCCTCACCCTCCATTTGGCAAATCTGACCGTAATTCTATCCTCCTGATTCCTGCTTACAAGCTAAAATTAAAGCAGGAAGCACCAATGACTCAGTCAATAAAAAAGAGGTCAGATGAAGCAGATGCTAAGCAACAGGACTGTTTTGCTAGCACCGACTGGAATATGTTCCCGGATTCTTCCTATGGCATTGAAGAGTACACCACATCAGTCATTGGCTTCATCAATAAGTGCATCGATGACGTCGTCCCCACAGAGACTGTATGTACAAACCCCAACCAGAAGCCGTGGATTACAGGCAACATCCGCACTGAGCTAAAGGCTAGAGCTGCCGCTTTCAAGGAGCGGGACTCTTACCCGGAAGCTTAGAAGAAATCCCGCTATGCCCTCCGACGAACCATCAAAAAGGCAACGTGTCAATATGGGACTAAGATCGAATCATACTACACCAGCTCCAAAGCTCGTCAGATGTGACAGGGCTTGTAACCATTACAGACTACAAAGAGAAGCGCAGCCGAGAGCTGCCCAGTGACACGAGACTACCAGATGACACGAGCCTTGTGTACCCTCAAGCATGCGCTGACCAACTGGCAAGTGTCTTCACTGACATTTTCAACCTCTCCCTGTCTGAGTCTGTAATACCAACATGTTTTAAGCAGACCGTCCAGAGTCCTTGTGCCCAAGAACACTAAGGTAATCTGCCTAAATGACTACTGACCCGTAGCGCTCACGTCTGTAGCCATGAAGTGCTTTGAAAGGCTGATCATGGCTCACATCAACACCATTATTCCAGAAACCCTAGACCCACACCAATTTGCATACTGCCCTAACAGATCCACAGATGATGCAATCTCTATTGCACTCCACACTGCCCATTCCCACATGGACATAAGGAACACCTATGTGAGAATGCTTTTCATTGACTACAGCTCAGCGTTCAACACCATAGTGCCCTCAAAGCTCATCACTAAGGTAAGGACCCTGGGACAAAACACCTCCCTCTGCAACTGGATCCTGGACTTCCTGACGGGCCGCCCCCAGGTGTTAAGGGTAGGTAACAACACATCCACCACGCTGATCCTCAACAAAGGGGCCCCTCAGGAGTGCGTGCTCAGTCCCCTCCTGTACTCCCTGTTCACTCATGACTGCATGGCCAGGCACGACTCCAACACAATCATTAAGTTTGCCAATGACACAAGACTGGTAGGCCTGATCACCGACAACGACGAGACAGCCTATAGGGAGGAGGTCAGAGACCTGGCCGTGTGGTGCCAGGATAACAACCTCTCCCTCAATGTGATCAAGACAAAGGCGATGATTGTGAACAGGAAAAGGAGGACAGAGCACGCCCCCATTCTCATAAACAGTGCTGTAGTGGAGCAGCAAACTAACATGGTCCAAGCAACGAACTAACATGGTCCAAGCACACCAAGACAGTCGTGAAGAGGGCACAACAAAACCTATTCCCCCTCAGGAGACTGAAAAGATTTGGCATGGGTCCTCAGATCCTCAAAAGGTTCTACAGCTGCACCATCGAGAGCATCCTGACTGGTTGCATCACTGCCTGGTATGTCCACTGCTCTGCATCCGACCGCACGTCACTACAGAGGGTAGTGTGTATGGCCCAGTACATCACTGGGGCCAAGCTTCCTGCCATCCAGAACCTCTATACCAGGCGGTGTCAGAAGAAGGCCCTAAAAATGGTCAAAGACTCCAGCCACCCTAGTCATAGACTGTTCTCTCTACTACCGCATGGCTAGCGGTACCGGAGCGCCAAGTCTATGTCCAAGAGGCTTCTAAACAGCTTCTACCCCCAAGCCATAAGACTCCTGAACATCTAATCAAATGGCTACCCAGACTATTTGCATTGCCCCTCCTCTTTTACACTGCTGCTGCTCTCTATTATTATCTATGCATAGTCACTTTAATAACACTACCTACATGTACATATTACCTCAATTACCTCAACTAACCGGTGCCCCAGCACATTGACTCTGTACCGGTACCCCCTGTATATAGTCTCGCTATTGTTATTGTCTATTTTTAAACTGCATCGTAAAACATCTATTACTCCTGAAAGCATTGTGGTTCCAAGAGGCCAGTGGGTTAGAGAGCACAGTGCTGGAAACACTAGGTGTTTGATTCCCATATAGAGGACACATATCAGGGTTTGGGTCAATTCCATCTCAATTCCAGTCAATTCAGAAAGTAAATTAAATACCAATTCAAATAAAAAAGTGTCCTAATTGAAAAGCATTGGAAGATAATTGGAATTAGAGTTGGAATTTAATTGTACTCCCTGAATTGACTGAAATTGAAATGGAATTGACCCCAAACAATCCACACACTGAGGAAAACTACTCAATTTCGAAATTGCACCTTGTGCATTCTACTATTACAACTTTAAAAAGTAAGTTGAAAGCCGGACTCAGTTCGGGGGGAGGGGGGCGTCCTCTCAGTTTGGGAACCACTGTGCTAAATGACCACAATTTTCATTAATTATCTTTAAATGATCTCTTTCAGATGAGAACAGGAGTGTTGCAGCCAACCTGTCCCAGAAGGTGCGTCTGCTATGTTGGATCATGACTGGACCTAAGAACCTGGAGTCTAGAACCAAACACATCCGGGCCACCTGGGCCAACCGATGCAACAAAATCCTCTACATGAGTTCAGTGGAGACAGAATTCCCCACGGTGGGGCTCAACGTAACCGAGGGACGAGACCAGCTCTACTGGAAGACCATCAGAGCCTTCCAGTACATCTATCAACACCACCGCAACGACTACGACTGGGTCCTCAAAGCTGATGATGACACGTTTGTGGTCATCGAAAACCTCCGCTACACCTTGTCCAAACAGGACCCGGAGAAGCCTGTGTACTTTGGGAGAAGGTTCCGCCCGTTCGTCCACCAGGGTTACATGAGCGGTGGAGCCGGCTATGTCCTCAGTAAAGAAGCCGTCAGAAGGTTCATCGAGGGATTTGACATGGCGAAATGTACCCACTTTTCCATCATAGAAGACATGGCTCTGGGGAAGTGTATGGAGACAATGGGTGTGGAGCCGGGAGACTCCAGAGATGTGAAGGGAAGGCAGACGTTTCATCCCTACCCACCAGACAAGTACCTGATCAAAAAGCCACCCAGAAAACGGCCTTGGTTTCTCTTGTATGACTACTACAAACCCAGAGAGGTAAGCATACCCTACCCAAAATCAACTGTTCACTTACAAGTACACTCATACCATTCTATTCTATTCTCAACTCTGTGTGTGGTTGTGATGCTCTCTCAATCACGTGTAGTATGGGAGAATTGTCATAGGTGCTTAAGGTTTGGCATTCACAGTGTAATGACTGACTAGATAAAGTAAATCTTTACTCATAGATTTACTCATGGCTTTGTACTTATTATAAATAAGTAGCCTTGCACAAACCTTGGCTTACGTTAGTGAGCATTTCTCATTTGCCAAGATAAACCATCCACATGACAGGTGTGGCATATCAAGAAGATCATTAAATAGCATGATCATTACACAGTTGCACCTTGTGCTGGGGACTATAAAAGTGAACTCTAAAATGTGCAGTTACACAACACAATGCCACAGATGCCTCAAGTTTTGATGGTGCGTGCAATTGGCATGCTGACTGCAGGAATATCCACCAGAGCTGTTGCCAGATAATTTAACATTCATTTCTCTACCATATGCCGCCTCTAACGTCGTTTTATAGAATTTGGCAGTACGTCTAACCGGCCTCACAACCGCAGACCACATGTAACCACGCCAGCCCAGGACCACCATATCCGGCTTCTTCATCTGCGGGATTGTCTGAGACCAGCCACAGGGATAGCTGATGAAACTATTGGTTTGCACAACCAAAGAACTTCTTCACAAACTGTCAGAAACCGTCTCAGGGAAGCTCATCTGCATGCACGTCATCCTCACCGGGGTCTTGATCTGACTGTGGTTCAGCGTCGTAACCAACTTCAGTGGATAAGTGCTCACCTTCAATGCCCACTGGCACTCTGGAAAAGTGTGCTCTTCCCGGATGAACTCCAGTTTCAACTGTACCTGGCAGATGGCAGACAGCGTGTATGGTGTCGTGTGGGTGAGCGGTTTGCTGATGTCAACGTTTTGAACAGAGTGCCCTATGGTGGGGTTATGGTATGGGTAGGCATAAGCTATGGACAACAAACACAATTGCATTTTATTGATGTCAATTTAAATGCACAGAGATACCGTGATGAGATCCTGAGGCCGATTGTCGTGCCATTCATCCGCCACCATCACCTCGTGTTTCAGCATGATAATGCAGTCCCATGTCACGAGAATCTGTACACAATTCCTGGAAGCTGAAAATGTCCCAGTTATTCCAGGGCCTGCATACTCACCAGACATGTCCCCCATTGAGCATGTTTGGGATGCTCTGGATCGACTGCCATGTGCGACAGTGTGTTCCACTTCCCACCAATATGCAGCAACTTCACACAGCCAGTGAAGAGGAGTGGGACAACATTCCACAGGCCACAATCAACAGCCTGAACAACTCTATGTGAAGGAGATGTGTCGCGCTGCATGAGGCTAACGGTGGTCAAACCAGATACTGACTGGTTTTCTGACCCACGCTCCTACTTTTTTTTTAGGGTATCAGTGACCAACAGATGATTATCTGTATTCCCAGTGTTAGGTTCTAATCTTTAAGAGTAAATGACTCCACGGACACCAGAGAATCTTAACCAATTTCTATTCTTCCCAAAGGGTCGATACTGCTGTAATTCAGACAAAGACATGGCTTCCCACGTGGTATTATTCATACCCCGCTTTGGGTGGCGTCTCCTCCTTGTCTCGAAACATTGCATCATTCTTACTAGTCAGGGAGCTAAGTGATATGAGCCTTCAACGGTTTCTCCCCTTATCAGTGCTGTCACATGCGATTGTTTTCCCTGCACTCAGCCCCTCCCAAGCTTATTTATGGCACCTAACTAATGTTCCTATACCTCTGAGTATAACAATGTTCAAAATGTCACCCTGAAGCCAACACCAGTCATGTGAAATCCATAGATTATGGCTTTATTTATTTCAATTGACTGATTTCCTTATATGAATTGTAACTCTGTTTGTAATCTTTGAAATTGTTGCATGTTGGGTTTATATTTTTGTTCAGTGTATAAAGTTTTACACAGGCTTAATACAGCCTTTCTTTCTCCCAGGGCCCAGAATGTTGTTCAGATCACACCGTATCCTTTCACTACATCTACAATGTACAGATGTACATGCTGGAATATCTGACCTATAACCTACGGCCCTACGGATACCAGTACAGGTACAACCCTGATTCTGCAGGAACTGAAAGTGAGAGTAACACACCCACACCGGTCTCTGCCTAACACAGAGATAACACAGACAGACTACTGCACTGAAGAAAGTATGTATTACTGTGTAATGTTTAAATGCCAGAAACAACAGCTGACCCTGCCACTTTGTTTGGTATGCTGAGCGATGAGACTGGGGAAATGTAACCACTCTCAAATTCATCGACACGGTAGTTTTAAACATATTTTGAAACGATACATGGTTTGTTTACGACTCAAATGACAGCAACTATATTAACAATGAAGTTCTAGAGTTATTGTGAAAAGGGTGAGACAGTTGTAGTAAGCTCATAAGGCATTTACTATTTATTGTATGTCATTAATCAAATTTGATTTGAGAAGCAGGGAATCTTCCAGACTGCCTTTAACTGTAGGTTTGTAATAATGACCACAAGTGTCAGTCATTTCCCCTGTTTGTCATTCAAAAGTACATATGATACTTATTGTAGCTGAAAGTGCTTATGATTTAAGCACTCCATATGTTTTATTTTTTATATATTTATTAAAACAAACACGTTTATTCTGTTGTGTGAGCTTCACATTTCCTTCTTTGCTTTTGTTGTACAATATTAAACAAAAATATATTTTACAGCCAAGTGTTCATTTTTTACAACTTACAGTAAAACAAAGGTTAACATGGTAGTTTGTTAATATGAAAATAGAAGTATCTACTTCCTGTCTTCTACAGATTTCTGGAGGTCGAGCACGATATATAACACCCCGTTTGTTAGCGAAAGATGACACTGAGATAGAACTGGACAATATACAACACACATACAGTAGATATGTCATTTTATGTCATGAGAATCCTGACCTGTGAGAATCTGTTCAGATCACAGGGTTTTTGGTTTGGAAGTTATTAAGGTGTCTTTTTATTGGACAATTATTTGAAGCAACACAATGGGTAAAAACAATAGTGTGTGAAAATAGACAAAATGTAAACAGGTTGAACATTTGTACAGTACAGGGGCTGGTTCACAGACTACATAAAGAACACAGAAATAAAGAGACAGTATACAGGTCCTCTCTGGAGCATCAGTGTAGCAGTGCTGTCGTTCGCCTGAGCTTTGGTCGAACTATAACTGATAGAAAGCTTATGTCCCGATTCTCCACCCTTCTGCGAAGTATGCACTTACACACTCCCCATCCTCAAGAGAATTGGTACGCAGCCATAGATAGATAGATAGGAGCCCATGTCCTCAGTGCATCCCTCTGACATTATCATTGGGGAATTTGCACACGGCCCTTCTCTCTTTAAACAAAGCACAACTGTCTGTTACGTGCGGACGCAAACGCTCCTGCACCCGGCCTCCGACTCAAACTGGTTTCCGTTACCCTGGCAACCTCCATACCAGAACTGGGCGCAGGAGTTGGCTTCCGGGTCGTAGTACCACCTGACCACATACTGACGACACGGCCCAGGGTCCAACGGCTGTCTGCACCCCACCACTGGAACAGACAAGAGGTTTTTGTCATACTGTTTCATTTATAATTAGGGGGTAGATCAGCTTTAATATTGCCGATAGATTGTAGCTTCCATCAATGTAATCGTCTGCATCATTTCCAATCGCCCATACATAGATTTTTTCCTTTATTATTTTCCCCTAACCCTACCATCCCTCCCCTAATTGGAGTAAACTAATGGACAACAACTCTTAGGCTTCTCCTTCCAGATCATACATACAACATACATTTGATGGAGACAGTATATTTTACAATAGTTATCTTTTGTTTGTTTTGAGTCCCATCCTTCAGCTCCACTCAACCCCTCCCAACTATCTCTGAACACCATCCGGTTATGGTTAACTGTACTGTGATGTTTCAGAAAAGTTCTGATTCTAAATGAAAGATACACATTTTTGCTAAGAGTATTATTATATTATTGATCGATTGACTATGACTTTTTTTTAAATCATCCAGCAGCCATTCCTGAAGCTGCGACCAAAAACAACTACATATGGACAGTACCAAAACAAATTATCTAATGATTCTCTTCTCTTCAGTTTTTGTAAGACTTTATAAAGGCTTCTTCATCCTAATAACAAGTTATAAAGCATTACACTTGTTTTATAAATACTTATAGGACTTTATACTTCAACACACAGACTAACAGAGAGGCAAATGGGTTAATACGTCTGTTTGTTAAAGATGTGACAACCCTGAACAAGTAAACAGATCTGAGTCTACCAGGTAACAGCAGGTAGCCTAGTGGTTAGAGTGTTGGACTAGGCAGGTAGCCTAGTGGTTAGAGTGTTGGACTAGGCAGGTAGCCTAGTGGTTAGAGTGTTGGACTAGGCAGGTAGCCTAGTGGTTAGAGCTTTGGACTAGGCAGGTAGCCTAGTGGTTAGAGTGTTGGACTAGGCAGGTAGCCTAGTGGTTAGAGTGTTGGACTAGGCAGGTAGCCTAGTGGTTAGAGTGTTGGACTAGGCAGGTAGCCTAGTGGTTAGAGTGTTGGACTAGGCAGGTAGCCTAGTGGTTAGAGTGTTGGACTAGGCAGGTAGCCTAGTGGTTAGAGTGTTGGACTAGGCAGGTAGCCTAGTGGTTAGAGTGTTGGACTAGGCAGGTAGCCTAGTGGTTAGAGCTTTGGACTAGGCAGGTAGCCTAGTGGTTAGAGCTTTGGACTAGGCAGGTAGCCTAGTGGTTAGAGCTTTGGACTGGGCAGGTAGCCTAGTGGTTAGAGTGTTGGACTAGGCAGGTAGCCTAGTGGTTAGAGTGTTGGACTAGGCAGGTAGCCTAGTGGTTAGAGCTTTGGACTAGGCAGGTAGCCTAGTGGTTAAAGCGTTGGACTAGGCAGGTAGCCTAGTGGTTAGAGCGTTGGACTAGGCAGGTAGCCTAGTGGTTAGAGTGTTGGACTAGGCAGGTAGCCTAGTGGTTAGAGTGTTGGACTAGGCAGGTAGCCTAGTGGTTAGAGCATTGGACTAGTAACCCAAAGGTTGCTAGACCGAATCCCAGAGCTGACAAGGTAAAAATCTGTCGTTCTGCCCCTGAAAAAGGCAGTTAACCCACTGTTCCTAGGTCGTCATTGTAAATAAGAATTTGTTCTTAACCGACTTTCCTAGTTAAATAAAAGGATAAATAAATACCATAGACAAAACATTTTAAAGGAGTAATGAGGAAATGTTTCCCAATCAATTGTTTGTACAGTTCGAGATGTATCCTACATAATGTAATTTCTCAAATGGTCATTAAAAAAAAGAGACACACCTGGTACAAAGATGTCTGGCAGAGGCTGGGTGGTCTTGGGGATGTACTGCCAGTTGGTGGGTGTCTGGGGGGTCTGGGGTCCCACCATAGAGATAACAGGGGGTTGCTGCTTCCCCCCCTGGCCGCCTGATGCTGCTGTCATGACGTCTGGGAGCTTGTTCAGGGGTACCTCGAATACCGATGTCTTGCCAGTGTCAATTTCATTCTCGTTGATGCCGGGGGATTCTGGGGCCCGTGAGGAGGGAGGGCTCTCATTCTCAAATATTGGTGGTCCAGGCTGGGGAGGGAGAAATATACAGAGGAAGAAATATCAAACGACTACACATTCCAGACAGTGATCACTGCAGCAGTCATGGTAACAGACTGGATGTTAGAGTCTTACGCAGCTATTTACAGCCCTATGTAGTTTGTTAGAGTGTAGTTTATTAAAGTGTAATACATAAGTTTGTTAGAGTGTAATTTGTGTATTGGTATTGGTATGATCATGTGAAATGTCTACTTTCATGTGGTTTTGGCCATTGTCTGTAATGTCTACTTTAATGTGGTTTTGTCCATTTGTTCGTCTTAAGTGTCTTAGTAAGTTCCTCCCGTAAGTCCTACAAAATTCAAAAGGCACTTGCACATCTGAGCAATATTTTTTGCAGGTGCATGGCAACAGTTGAACAAGATGAAGGAACAAGGAAACCGCACACTGCTCTTGATCGTATCACGGATATTTAATATTTAATAAGCTTACGTATTGGCCTCGCGGCCTTTGTCAGAGAAAGCTCTGACAAAGGCCGTGAGGCCAATATGTAAGCTTATTAAATATCCGTGATACGATCAAGAGCAGTGTGCGGTTTCCTTGTTCCTTCATCCCGTAAGTCCTAAAAGTGTTCTCTCTTACTCTTCTGTAATCGTCCTCAAAGTTGGGTATGCCCCCCCTGTCTGGGACTTCTCTGAAAACCTCAAGGGTGGGTATGGGGTTGTGGATGAAGAGGGTTCCACCGTTGTGCTCACAGATCTGGGTTAGCAGCGTACTCTCCAGGGCTGTGCCAAGACAGACAGTTTAAAAGACTGTAATCAACCTCAATCAAGTTCATTTCAAGCTATTAAAGGATTAAACAGTCATCCAGGGAGTTTCAAAACACAGAACAATCATCACCAGTCATAATAGAATGTCACTGGCCTGTTTCTCTAGCTAGTGTGTGGGAACTCCACCACCTGGTCATGTATATAACCTTTGGTTTAAACTTTAAAGAGCGACTGAACACGTCTATTGGCACATGTGTTTTTCTGTTGCTCATTAGAAAAATGAGATTTCAGTCTTGGAGGTGTGTTTTCTGACCAATTCTGCATTTGGTTAATGATATTTGTCCCCCATAAAACACTGTATAAGTGGAAGCCCTCCCCAAAATCCGCAGAATGAGGCTAAGATACAGTAATTCAAGAAATCTGTAATTCATTTAGAAATTTTTGCTGAGGATGTTGCACAATTTTACATCTGACTAAGGTGTTTGGTGCAGTATTTCTCAAGTTAAATGTGTGACATGTTGTCTTATGTAAACAAATTCGGAGCTGCTGGGCAGGTCTGTCTCACTGTCTATGCTCCATTTTAGACAAGACTGACTTTATGACCAAAATTATCCTATTTTGACTCTGTAGTCAATTTTGACACTAGAATACCTGTTTCTGACTTATCATTGACACAGGACGTCTTCAAATGGATTTGTTGCTTTTTAAAGGCAGTTCTTTAAAGTATCTGATGGCAGTGATGGCAGGCATCCCGAATAAGGGTGACATTTTCCCAAATGTCCTTTTTAAACAGGCCATGCAGTGAGCATAGTTGGGATGTGATGAAACATGATCTATCACACTTAAAGACTTTACAATACTGCAACTATAGTGACAGCGTTTTGTGCAATGCATTTTCACACTGTTTGTTTATACTCAAATACTTACATTTTAAATATTCTATTTATATATAAAAGTTATAGCATTATCACGTTATTGTTATAAAGCAATTTTGGCACTGTTCCGTGCCGATCTACAGAAATCAAGATATCTCCTTCACAAACCCCTTAACGGGGCTCGTCAGTAGAGTTGTTAGAATAGATCTGTTGTCTGTTCTTTTATCAATTTAAGCATATGTATTTAGATAGGCCGATGCCGTTCACATGGATTTAATTTTGTATTGACTGCTATGACTGTGGATGTAAATAAAACCGAACTAGAACCATATACTAGGCAGAGTCTAGCACTTCATCTAGAGTCTAGCAGTTCATCTCGAGTCTAGCACTTCATCTCGAGTCTACAACTTCATCTAGAGTCTAGCACTTTATCTAGAGTCTACAACTTCATCTAGAGTCTACAACTTCATCTAGAGTCTACAACTTCATCTAGAGTCTACAACTTCATCTAGAGTCTACAACTTCATCTAGAGTCTACAACTTCATCTAGAGTCTACAACTTCATCTAGAGTCTACAACTTCATCTAGAACCACATACTCGGCAGCAGCATGAAGTCGTCGATCAGGTACATGTGTTCCTCGTCTGGGTCGGAGGCGATAGCGATCATCTCAGATTGGAACTCTGCGTACAGCGGGTCTTTCTTATTCACCACGCCGATGACAAACATCTCAATGCCGGCGGTGTGGGCCTCCCTGGCAGCTTCCTCGGGCTGCACTGCGTCACGTCGGTCTGCCTGCCCATCGGTTAGTACCACGGCAACTTTACGCACACCGGGCCGCGAGGCCTGGAACAGCTGGTTGGCTCTCCCAATGGCACTACCCGTAAAGGTGCCCTCGCCCAGGTACGGCATTTTCCTCACCGCAGCCTGAGAGAAATTACACAGACAGACAAATATATTTAGATATATAGATAGATGATAGACATACCAGGGGATGAAACAGTGAGTGTAATTAACATCAGACAGAAAAAGGTCTGCTTCAAGAATGCCTAGGCTTTAGCTCAGAGGGCAATGCAGTTGTGACATGCAGGAGACCCGGGATTCGAACCCAGTCTGTGACAGGTACTCATCTGCTTTAATACTACTGACCTTGACGTCATTCTGGCTGGACTGCTGCGTCAGACTGACCACCACTATGTCCACATGACTGTAGAGGACCACACCGATCCTGCTGGCCTCGCGGTTCACAGATACACGGTCAATCAGGGTGTTCACAAAGTCCTTGACCACCTCGAAGTTCTCCGGTCCAACGCTCTCTGAGCTGTCAATCACAAACACCAGCTCCAGAGGACTCTCTCTGCACTTCACACCACAGCCTGAGAACATAAACATAGAGACAGTCTGTATCAATCAATCAAATGTATTTAAAAAGTCATTTTTACATTCGCAGTTGTCACATAGTGTTTTACAGTAACCTGGCCTAGAACCCAAAGAGCAAACAGAAGCAGATTTGATTTATTCATGTTTATTTATTTAGCAAAGGATTGTCCAGCAATAGTAAGAATTGCCACTGTTTTCCAGGGAGCTCTGTGCACAGTTTCTTAGAAAGAAAAAATGTTGGCTAACACTTTAACAATGGTGTTTATGTTCTGTAGGTATGAATAATCAATGAGCTGTTTTAACTCACCACAACTTTCCCTGATAATTTTGATGACTTCCTCTCTCTGTGGGTGGAAGAGGAAAACATTTATGATATTAAAATATGGTTGAGAGACATAACAAAGGTGCCATTATGAAACCGTATGGATTTTGTGCTCTACTCACTGTCAAGCCAGGATCCCCCTTCTCACCGGATTTCCCCTGCAAGTTTGAACACAGGTTAGCGATCAACATATAAATTAACCATGACATATGTTATTTTATGACCATGATGGGACCAGAAGACTATCATACCATGGGTCCTATAGATCCTGGCTCTCCAAATTCTCCCTTGTCTCCTTTCTTCCCACGGTCTCCAAGAATCCCCCTGTCTCCCTGTGTACAGTAATATGACAACAGTATCGTTAAGAACATCAACAAGAACATTTATATTGAACAGCAAATGGTTGTGTGTCCATGTTGGCATTGAACCAGTCTGTGTGTGTTTGGCAGTTACAGTCCTGTGTGGCTCAAGTTGCTGGTTCAATTCCTGCAGGGATCAAAAGCATTGGTTAAGTTTGTACCTTTTCTCCTGGAAAGCCGTCCCCTGGAGGCCCCCGGGGGCCCTTTGGCCCCTCGAACCCAGGCTCTCCCTGAATGTCGAAAAAAGACAAGACTAATGATTAGTATGATTAATCATTGCTAATGTTAAAACAGCTCACAATACTGTATACAGCAGCACACAGAATATTGTACCATGTCAGATTGATAGTACCAAAACCAATTTCCCTCTGAACATACAGGTAGCTGCCAAAATAAAATAAACACTTGAGTAAAAGTATATTGAAAGCAAGTGCTTCCACACAGGTGTGGTTCCTGAGTTAATTAAGCAATTAAAACATCCAATCATGCTTAGGGTCATGTATAAATAAATACACAGTTGCCCATTGTCTTGGCTACCATGGCTAGAAGAAGCATAGGGGGTTTAAAGGGTGTGTGTCAGTCACCAGATCTCAACCCAATTGAATGGTTATGGGAGATTCTGAAGCTGCGCCTCAGAGAGCGTTTTTTTCACCACCATCAACAAAATGGAATTTCTTGTGGAAGAATGGTGTTGCATCCCTCCAATAGAGTTCCAGACCAGTGTAGAATCTATGCCAAGGTGCATTGAAGCTGTTCTGTTGGCACGTGGTGGCCCAATGCCCTATTACCTGTGGTTCCCCACTTGAACATAGCACAGTCTTTCGTTTCTGGGGCCATGAATGACATACTGCACTATAATTACATTGGCATTTAATTAGAATTGCAGTTGATAGATTGTCACTATGACATAAGTATCCAATAAATCGTCACGCTCTGATCTGTTTCACCTGTCCCTGTGATTGTCTCCACCCCCTCCAGGTGTCGCTTATTTTCCCCAGTGTATTTATCCCTGTGTTTCCTGTCTCTCTGTGCCAGTTCGTCTTGTATGTTTTCCAAGTGAACCAGCGGTTTTCCCGTTCTCCTGCTTTTTGCTATTCTCCTTTTTCTAGTCCTCCCAGTTTTGACCATTGCCTGTTTCTGGACTCTGTACCCGCCTGCCTGACCTTTCTGCCTGCCTTGACCATGAGCCTGTCTGCCACTTCTTCTGGACTCTGGTTTTGACCTTTTGCCTGTCCATGACCATTCTCTTGCCTACTCCTTTTGGATTAATAAACATTGTAAGACTCCAACCATCTGCCTCCTGTGTCTGCATCTGGGTCTCACCTTGTGTCATGATATAAATATCACACCATTACCATCATTATGATCACTATCTCAGGCCAGTCCAGCGTGATAATGAGGCCCTACCTTGGGCCCCTGGATGCCCTCTCCTGTGATTCCTGACAGACCAGGTGGACCTGGCTGACCCACAGAACCCTGCAAAACACACCAACATTAGTTCAGTTCCACATTACAATTTTCAAAAATAAACCTTAATTAAAAGTACACTGGCATTGAAAAGAAACAAGAGATGTTGACAAAAGGTGTCTACAAGAAGATCTACAGCAGATGAAGGATCTATGCCGGGGGTAGGGGCTAGGCTAGGGGGTAGGGGTTAGGGGGTAAAGGGTAGGGGCTACGCGGTAGGGGGTAGGATTAACGGGATGCAGGCTATTTCTTGACTAATCCTGTGTTTCCAGTCATCACTGACCTTAAGTCCCAGCAGACCAATACCAGGAGGTCCTGTTGGCCCTGGAAGTCCTGATGAACCTCTGTCACCCTGAAACACAAACATAATATGAATTAATGTTTCATTGTACACATACAGTGCAGTATATACACTCATGAGAGATAGAGAGAGAGAGAAAGTGTGTAAAACCGTGCCTGCAAAACTGTGATTCATTGTGTGAAGGATTAGAGTTAACATTGTGTGTTTAAGGTAAGTTCAGCGCTTACCTTAGGGCCAGGGAATCCTTTCCCTTCAGGTCCCAACTCTCCTGGTTGCCCTGGCAACCCTGGGAGGCCCTGTTTACCAACAAGAACAAGACTGGGTTCATGTGTTGGGATTTAATTTTCAATGCATACTAAATCTCTTATGAAGGCTATGAGGATGCTATGTAACTTAATAAACAAGTGAACGGAGTGTGCAGTTTTTATATTATATATATTTCCCACACATCTGCAAGTAACTTCAAATACAGAGATACAGGGCTGGCGAACTAGACAAGGGTTTTTAAATAACTAGCAACATCAATAGTCCCACCTGAGGTCCTGTGTAGCCATCTCCCTTCAACCCTGGTGGTCCAACAGGTCCAGGGTTCCCCCTCTCACCCTGAATGGGAGAGAAACACACACACACACACACAGAAAAATATGTGTCATTGTAGTACTAGCTTGCTGCCAAAACCTTGGCAATAATGTAATAAAGCTAGGCCTTGTTCTAACTGTCCGTTGAGGTTACCTTCGACCCAGCGATGCCCACTCCAGGGTCTCCTACAGGCCCAGACTGCCCCACTGGTCCAAGGTCACCCTGTCAATGTGGACCATACGGTTTTAGTGCTGTGTATGACAGAGCATTACATGCATGGGTGTGTTACTCAGTAGTCACTTTATCTGAGACCTGAAGACTTGAATTAGTTCCTAGAGTTAATGGCTAGGCTTTAGTTTACCGGGCTTATGGCACACGCAGGGGACCATGGTTTCCAACACAGGTCAAGAGCTGATATTTTTAAGACACTATGCTGTGTGTGTGTGTGTGTGTGTGTTTACCATTTACCTTTGACCCAGGTAGGCCCCTGCCAGGAGGACCTGGTAGACCCATCATTCCAAAACTGCCAGGCTCTCCCTGAACAGAAGAACAGAGACGTGAGATACATGACACCGTGAACCTCACGGATGACAAACAAACAATAGCCAGGTAACTACAGCAAACACACACGACCTGTCCCGCTGATATGTTGAACCAGCAGTCAAAATCCACATCTCATATTATGAGCCAAATCTACTGTAAAGGAGCCTAATGGGAGTTTACTGATATTGTCACGATAAATGTTTTGTTAAAAAATACCTCTCATAGGGTAAACAAGCCTAAAAGAGATGTAAAATACAGTTATGGGTGGGAGAGCTTACTGGTGTCGTTATAAAGAATACTGTTCATCTGTCTTCTTTATCCTTAATCAAACAATTTCATATAACAGCCCCAATAAAGTAGTAACTCAAATAGTTTGTCAAGTAACATAAGCAATACTTCTTTAAAAAAATATCTTTATTTAACTAGGCAAGTTAGTTAAGAACAAATTCATATTTTCAATGACGGCCTAAGAACAGTGGGTTAACTGCCTTGTTCAGGGGCAGAACAACAGATTTTTACCATGTCAGCTCGGGGATTCGATCTTGCAACCTTTCGGTTACTAGGCCAACGCTCTAAACACTAGGAAACCTGCCGTCTGTGTGCTTTGAAATCTGAGGATTATGCCATGAAGGCAAACACTGATAGTAAAACAAACTGCATTGTAAGGAAGTGACTTGATGCGAATTGATGACACTAAAATGCAACCAGGTCTGAGAGTATTTCATATTATTTTGTACGTAAATCCGAGACACCCCAGATATACTGAACAAAAATATAAACGCAACATGCAACAATTTCAACGATTTTACTGACTTAGAGTTCATATAAGGAAATCAGTCAATTTAAATAAATAAATTAGGCCCTAATCTATGGATTTCACATGACTGGGCATGGGTGCACCCAATGTGGAGCGAGGCCCAGATAATCAGAATCAGTTTTTCCCCACAAAAGGGCTTTATCACAGACAGAAATACTCCTCAGTTTCATCAGCTGTCTGGGTGGCTGGTCTCAGACAATCCCACATGTGAAGAAGTCGGATGTGGAGGTCCTGGGCTGGCGTGGTTGCAAATGTGTTCTGCGTTTGTGAGGCCGGTTGGACATACAGCCAAAAAAACAACGTTGGAAGTGGCTTATAGTAGTGGTGGACATTTCTGCAGTCAGCATGCTAATTGTACGCTCACTAAAAACTTGAGACATCTGTGGCATTGAGTTGTGTGACAAAACTGTACATTTTAGTGTAATTTTATTGTCCCCAGCACAAGGTGCAACTGTGTAATGATCATGGCTTTTAATCAGCTTCTTGATATGCCACACCTGTCAGGTGGATGGATTATCTTGGCAAAGGAGAACTGATCACTACAGCGATGTCATTTCTTTATTTCACCTTTATTTAACCAGGTAGGCCAGTTGAGAACAAGTTGCGACCTGGCCAAGATAAAGCAAAGCAGTGCGACAAAAACAACGACACAGAGTTACACATAAACAAACGTACAGTCAATAACACAAAAGAAAAATAGAAAAATCTATGTACAGTGTGTGCAAATGTAGAAGAGTAGGGAGGTAGTCAATAAATATGCCCTAGAGGCGAAAATAATTACAATTTAGCATTAATACTGGAGATAGATGTGCAGATGATGATGTGCAAGTAGAGATATGGGTACAAAAGAGCAAGAGGGTAAGTCAAATTATGGGGATGAGGTAGTCGGATGTGCTATTTACAGATTGTACAGGTACAGTGATCGGTAAGCTGCTCAGACAGCTGATGCTTAAAGTTAGAGAGGGAGATATAAGACTCCAGCTTCAGAGATTTTTGCAATTCGTTCCAGTCATTGGCAGCAGAGAACTGGAAGGAAAGGAGGCCAAAGGAAGTGTTGGCTTTGGGGATGACCAGTGCAATGTACCTGCTGGAGTGCGTGCTACGGGTGTGTGTTGCTATGGTGACCAGTGAGCTGAGATAAGGCGGGGCTTTACCAAGCAAAGACTAACATTGTGCACAAAGTAGACAACTTTGTGCACAAAATGTGATAGAAATACAGTGGGGCAAAAAAGTATTTAGTCAGCCACCAATTGTGCAAGTTCTCCCACTTAAAAAGATGAGAGAGGCCTGTAATTTTCATCATAGGTACACTTCAACTATGACAGACAAAATGAGAAAAAAAATGTATTTGCCAATTATGGTGGAAAATAAGTATTTGGTCAATAACAAAAGTTTATCTCAATACTTTGTTATGTACCCTTTGTGGGCAATGACAGAGGTCAAACGTTTTCTGTAAGTCTTCACAAGGTTTTCACACACTGTTGCTGGTAATTTAGCCCATTCCTCCATGCAGATCTCCTCTAGAACAGTGATGTTTTGGGGCTGTTGCTGGGCAACACAGACTTTCAACTCCCTCCAAAGATTTTCTATGGGGTTGAGATCTGGAGACTGGCTAGGCCACTCCAGGACCTTGAAATGCTTCTTACGAAGCCACTCCTTCGTTGCCCGGGCGGTGTGTTTGGGATCATTGTCATGCTGAAAGACCCAGCCACGTTTAATCTTCAATGCCCTTGCTTGATGGAAGGAGGTTTTCACTCAAAATCTCACGATACATGGCCCCATTCATTATTTCCTTTACACAGATCAGTCGTCCTGGTCCCTTTGCAGAAAAACAGCCCCAAAGCATGATGTTTCCACCCCCATGCTTCACAGTAGGTATGGTGTTCTTAGTCCTCCAAACACGACGAGTTGAGTTTTTACCAAAAAGTTATATTTTGGTTTCATCTGACCATATAACATTCTCCCAATCTTCTTCTGGATCATCCAAATGCTCTCTAGCTTCAGACAGGCCTGGACATGTACTGGCTTAAGCAGGCGTCTGGCACTGCAGGATTTGAGTCCCTGGCGGCATAGTGTGTTACTGATGGTAGGCTTTGTTACTTTGGTCCCAGCTCTCTGCAGGTCATTCTGGGATTTTTGCTCACCGTTCTTGTGATCATTTTGACCCCATGGGGCGAGATCTTGCCCAGATTGAGGGAGATAATCAGTGGTTATCAGATTATCAGTGGTCTAATAATTGCTCCCACAGTTGATTTCTTCAAACCAAGCTGCTTACCTATTGCAGATTCAGTCTTCCCAGCCTGGTGCAGGTCTACAAATTTGTTTCTGGTGTCCTTTGACAGCTCTTTGGTCTTGGCCGTAGTGGAGTTTGGAGTGTGACTGTTTGAGGTTGTGTAAAGGTGTCTTTTATACTGATAACAAGTTCAAACAGGTGCCATTAATACAGGTAACGAGTGGAGGACAGAGGAGCCTCTTAAAGAAGAAGTTACAGGTCTGTGAGAGCCAGAAATCTTGCTTGTTTGTAGGTGACCAAATACTTATTTTCCACCATAATTTGCCAATAAATTCATTAAAAATCCTACAGTGTGATTTTCTGGATTTTTTTTCTCTAATTTTGTCTGTCATAGTTGAAGTGTACCTATGATGAAAATTACAGGCCTCTCTCATCTTTTTAAGTGGGGGAACTTGCACAATTGGTGGCTGACTAAATACTTTTTTGCCCCACTGTAAGCTCTTTGTGCAAATGGAACATTTCTGAAAACTTTAATTTCAGCTCATCAAACCTGGGACCAACACTTTATTTATATTTTTGTTCGGTATAGTACGATATGTTACGTTTCGTATGGTATGTATTAATTTGGGGATGTCCATCATCCAGTTAGTATAATATGTTCCGACTTAATATGTTACAAATTCCAATTTGTTGTGGTTAACGTTAGCTGGGTGGCTAGGTGGCTAACGATAACATTAGCTAGCTGGCTAACATTAGCTAGGCGAGGAGTTAGGGTTAGGAGTTAGGCTAAAGGGTTAAGGCTAGGGTTAGGGGAAGGGTTACGTAAGTAGCTGCAAAGTAGCTAAAAAGTACTAAGTAGTTGAAAAGTTGCTAATTAGCTAAAATGCTAAATGAGATTCGAACACGCAACCTTTGGGTTGCTAGATGTTCTCGTTATGCACTGACCGATCCACTACGACCACTACGACCAACCATCCTCCTTTTGTTTTTGCTTTAAGTAACCTTCTGTCTTCTGTAACCATACCAAACATAACATATCATACTAATTTGAGTGTCCCCAGATTTACTTTACTAAGTTCCGTCTAGTCTATGAGACCAGGCTGTAAAATGTAGTGATGGAACACAATGGTTGCTGGCTTCTTGTCAATGCTTATGGGAACCATTGAGGAAACAGAGCACATATTTGGAATTTGAGCAAGCGTTTGCATAGAGGGCCTGATTGAGTGTTGAGAGAGGTACAAATAAAATCAAATCAAATAAAATGGTATTTGTCACATACACATGGTTAGCAGATGTTAATGCGAGTGTAGCGAAATGCTTGTGCTTCTAGTTCCGACAATGCAGTAATAATCAACAAGTAATCTAGCTAACAATTCCAAAACTACTACCTTATAGACACAAGTGTAAGGGGATAAAGAATATGTACATAAAGATATATGAATGAGTGATGGTACAGAGCGGCATAGGCAAGATACAGTAGATGGTATTGAGTACAGTATATACATATGAAATGAGTATGTAAACAAAGTGGCATAGTTAAAGTGGCTAGTGATACATGTATTACATAAAGATGCAGTAGATGATATAGAGTACAGTATATACATATACATATGAGATGAATAATGTAGGGTATGTAAACATTATATTAGGTAGCATTGTTTAAAGTGGCTAGTGATATATTTTACATCATTTCCCATCAATTCCCATTATTAAAGTGGCTGGAGTTGAGTCAGTGTGTTGGCAGCAGCCACTCAATGTTAGTGGTGGCTGTTTAACAGTCTGATGGCCTTGAGATAGAAGCTGTTTTTCAGTCTCTCGGTCCCAGCTTTGATGCACCTGTACTGACCTCGCCTTCTGGATGATAGCGGGGTGAACAGGCAGTGGCTCGGGTGGTTGTTGTCCTTGATGATCTTTATGGCCTTCCTGTGACATCGGGTGGTGTAGGTGTCCTGGAGGGCAGGTAGTTTGCCCCCGTAGATGCGTTGTGCAGACCTCACTACCCTCTGGAGAGTCTTACGGTTGTGGGCGGAGCAGTTGCCGTACCAGGCGGTGATACAGCCCGACAGGATGCTCTCGATTGTGCATCTGTAGAAGTTTGTGAGTGCTTTTGGTGACAAGCCGAATTTCTTCAGCCTCCTGAGGTTGAAGAGGCGCTTCTGCGCCTTCTTCACGATGCTGTCTCTGTGGGTGGACCAATTCAGTTTGTCTGTGATGTGTACGCCAAGGAACTTAAAACTTACTACCCTCTCCACTACTGTTCCATCGATGTGGATAGGGGGGTGTTGTGGGGCCCCAGTGTTGAGGATCAGCGGGGTGGAAATGTTGTTGCCTACCCTCACCACCTGGGGGCGGCCCGTCAGGAAGTCCAGTACCCAGTTGCACAGGGCGGGGTGATGACGAGCTTGGAGGGCACTATGGTGTTAAATGCCGAGCTGTAGTCGATGAACAGCATTCTCACATAGGTATTCCTCTTGTCCAGATGGGTTAGGGCAGTGTGCAGTGTGGTTGAGATTGCATCGTCTGTGGACCTATTTGGGAGGTAAACAAATTGGAGTGGGTCTAGGGTGTCAGGTAGGGTGGAGGTGATATGGTCCTTGACTAGTCTCTCAAAGCACTTCATGATGACGGAAGTGAGTGCTACGGGGCGGTAGTCATTTAGCTCAGTTACTTCAGCCTTCTTTGGGAATAGGAACAATGGTGGCACTCTTGAAGCATGTGGGAACAACAGACTGGGATAGCGATTGATTGAATATGTCCGTAAACACACCAGCCAGCTGGTCTGCGCATGCTCTGAGGGCGCGGCTGGGGATGCCGTCTGGGCCTGCAGCCTTGCGAGGGTTGACACGTTTAAATGTTTTCCTCACGTCGGCTGCAGTTTAGTTGCGGGCCGTGTCAGTGGCACTTGTCCTCAAAGCGGGCAAAAAAGTTATTTAGTCTGCCTGGGAGCAAGACATCCTGGTCCGTGACGGGGCCGGTTTTCTTTTTGTAATCCGTGATTGACTGTAGACCCTGCCACATGCAGTGCCTTGCGAAAGTATTCGGCCCCCTTGAACTTTGCGACCTTTTGCCACATTTCAGGCTTCAAACATAAAGATATAAAACTGTATTTTTTTGTGAAGAATCAACAACAAGTGGGACACAATCATGAAGTGGAACGACATTTATTGGATATTTCAAACTTTTTTAACAAATCAAAAACTGAAAAATTGGGCGTGCAAAATTATTCAGCCCCCTTAAGTTAATACTTTGTAGCGCCACCTTTTGCTGCGATTACAGCTGTAAGTCGCTTGGGGTATGTCTCTATCAGTTTTGCACATCGAGAGACTGAAATGTTTTCCCATTCCTCCTTGCAAAACAGCTCGAGCTCAGTGAGGTTGGATGGAGAGCATTTGTGAACAGCAGTTTTCAGTTCTTTCCACAGATTCTCGATTGGATTCAGGTCTGGACTTTGACTTGGCCATTCTAACACCTGGATATGTTTATTTTTGAACCATTCCATTGTAGATTTTGCTTTATGTTTTGGATCATTGTCTTGTTGGAAGACATATCTCCGTCCCAGTCTAAGGTCTTTTGCAGACTCCATCAGGTTTTCTTCCAGAATAGTCCTGTATTTGGCTCCATCCATCTTCCCATCAATTTTAACCATCTTCTCTGTCCCTGCTGAAGAAAAGCAGGCCCAAACCATGATGCTGCCACCACCATGTTTGACAGTGGGGATGGTGTGTTCAGCTGTGTTGCTTTTACGCCAAACATAACGTTTTGCATTGTTGCCAAAAAGTTCAATTTTGGTTTCATCTGACCAGAGCACCTTCTTCCACATGTTTGGTGTGTCTCCCAGGTGGCTTGTGGCAAACTTTAAACAACACTTTTTATGGATATCTTTAAGAAATGGCTTTCTTCTTGCCACTCTTCCATAAAGGCCAGATTTGTGCAATATACGACTGATTGTTGTCCTATGGACAGAGTCTCCCACCTCAGCTGTAGATCTCTGCAGTTCATCCAGAGTGATCATGGGCCTCTTGGCTGCATCTCTGATCAGTCTTCTCCTTGTATGAGCTGAAAGTTTAGAGGGACGGCCAGGTCTTGGTAGATTTGCAGTGGTCTGATACTCCTTCCATTTCAATATTATCGCTTGCACAGTGCTCCTTGGGATGTTTAAAGCTTGGGAAATCTTTTTGTATCCAAATCCGGCTTTAAACTTCTTCACAACAGTATCTCGGACCTGCCTGGTGTGTTCCTTGTTCTTCATGATGCTCTCTGCGCTTTTAACAGACCTCTGAGACTATCACAGTGCAGGTGCATTTATACGGAGACTTGATTACACACAGGTGGATTGTATTTAATATGATAACTGATGATCAATGGATGTAATTTGACCATGTATACTACAAGTTTAGATATCTGGCCACTAGACTAACTTACCAATCTAAAACATGTTAGCTGACATGGGCTAACTGATGATGGGCAACCAAATTTCGAAATTACACCTTGTTCGATGAGAGTGCAGGGGACAACTTTTTAAGGCTATGCACAAACTAAGAAGTGTGGCTTTAACATACCTTGGCTCCTGCAGGTCCCACGGGCCCTGCCGTTCCTGGTAGTCCCCTCACCCCCCGGTCACCTCGATCACCCTGTAGATAAACACACAAGTGAAATCATTCAAAAATATTATATGTAGAAACAAAGATAGAGAAAGTATGTACCAACCTATGATGTGCATACCATAGAGCTATGGTCTAAAGTAGTGCACTATATAGGAAATCGGGTGCTATTTGGGATACTGACACTGTCAGGATTCTCTGGAATGCAGCAATACTGTGTTTGCACTTCCGTTTCCAATGCAGGTGCCATTCATATCTTATTATATTTTGATGTATAATCTTGCTTGGAATTGCTTTTCAAAGGTGAAGCCAGGGAGTCTAGTTGTATTGGATAAAGACTTTGTGAAAATTTTCAGTAAATGTTTATTCATCCAGCCTGATCTATACGGCATGTTTAATATGGCGATAATGTTGAAGATTTCTCTGTTGTTACACCCTTTGACCTGTAAACTTACTCAACTCAATTGTGTAAGGCCCAGCGCAAGATTTGTCTATCCTGTACTTTGAAGGTTGAACATTCAGGAAGTCCTCTCCTGTATTGCTTAAGGTGGAGTTTAATAAATCGGTCGGACTCCTATACTGGACGCAGGTAATCCTGTGTTTAACGTAGGTGTATGTAGGTATGCCAGCACAACAGTATCAGAGGTTTCTATAGGACTGTGGGTGGTTGTCTGGGTAAACATTTTATATCCAAAACCTTCAAAAAAAGAACTCTACCTTTTCTCCAGGAATTCCTTTCCCAGGCTCACCCTCTGTCCCTCGCAGTCCTGGTAAACCAATCTCACCCTGTTTCAAGACACCAAGGAGAATATAAAAATGCAGACAATGAACAAGTTAGCAAATTAACTATTTCAAATGTCTGTGCTCTGTGCGTTTGCGTGTGCATTTTAAAGCAGTTGGACGAATAAAGATTACTTAAACTTTAGAGCAAATAATTCCTTACTTTAAACTCTAGTAAATATACAATGGGGCCCAATGAACTTTGACCTCCTTTGACCCCTTGCTTACCTTAGGTCCGACCGCTCCATCTTCCCCGGGTATACCAGGTATCCCAGAAGATCCGTCAGGTCCTGGTTCACCCTGGAGAAGACCAAAGACCAGACACTCACATTCAACACCTGCTCATCTCAGCTGTACATACAGTGAATGTACATAATATCCAGTGTTGTATGTTTCATTGGGGACCTTTGCCATTAACTCACCTTTGACCCTGGCTCCCCGACTCCTCTCTCTCCCTGTGGTCCATGCTCTCCTGGGAAACCCTGGTCACCCTGTGGAGAAGACAACTGGATCAGTCCCTGATTAGAGGTGAAGAATGAAAACAAGCAGTAGTACGGACCTCATGGTCTGGATTTGAGTAAGGGTCACCCACCACCATATTTAGTTCCACCCACCTTTGGGCCGACTATTCCCAGCCCTGGTGGCCCCCGAGGGCCGGAAGATCCAGATGGACCACTGTCTCCCTGCAAGGAGAGAGAGGGACAGAGATTGGTCAGTTTACTTATAATTGAGTGATAAAACAAACCAGAAAGTCAGTTGGATACAAATTGAAATAGTGGAACACAGTGGAAACAATTTAATAATTTAATAGGCCTGCCTTTTCTCCTTGGATCCCTGCACCTGGAAAACCCACCAATCCTGGCAAACCTGGAGCTCCTGTGTTTCCCTGGAGGTCAGAGGTTAAAGGAATCAGGGGATAAGCGGTAGTCCCTTAGTGCAGAGGTTCCCAAACGTTGTTTTTTTTGCTTCTGAGCCCCTTTTATGATAGCAACTTCATCAGGGACACTGTCATAATATCAAAATACAGTGCTTCTGCAGTGCATGGCCGGACTTACCAAGTCTCGGCCCCTGGGAATTAACATTTAAAAGGCCCCCCTCTTGGCATCAGAGAGACAATTTTGATAGTTTAGGGTCAGGGTTAGGGCCAACATACCTTGTCACCTTTCAACCCTGAACCCGGGGTGCCGCGGGTGCCCTTAGGACCCTCGTAACCCCTGTCACCCTGAAACACAAAATACACCCTGAGCCATCAGCTAGGTACACACTTTACTGTATAAATAAGAAAGATATGTGATTCCTACATGTCATATCTCACGCACAGCTCACTATAGCCTACACATACAGAACATATCCAAGCTAGACTATTCAGTGGTATGAACAGCTAGTGACGGTGTCTCACCTTAGGCCCTGGTAGACCCTCTCCTGGGAACCCTTGTGTTCCCTGGACCCCTGGAGGACCAAATGGACCCTAGTAGACATAATAAAGAGGATAAAAATGACCGTCAGCAAAGAGCAAAGCTCAATTATTAACAATATGTCTCAACCTAGTGGATATCCTGACACACTGCAGGGTAATTCTACAATTGTATTTTTATTTAACCTTTATTTAACTAGGCAAGTCAGTTAAGAACAAATTCTTATTTACAATGACAGCCTACCAAAAGGCAAAAGGCCTCCAAAAGGACAAAACACACATCACGACAAGAGACAACACAACACCACATAAAGAGAGACCTAAGACAACAATATAGCAAGGCAGCAACACATGACAACACAGCATGCTAGCAACACAACATAACAACAACATGGTAGCAACACAACATGGTAGCAGCACAAAACATGGTACAAACATTATTGGGCACAGACAACAGTATAAGGGCAAGAAGGTAGAGACAACAATACATCACACAAAGCAGCCATAACTGTCAGTTAGAGTGTCCATGATTGACTCTTTGAATGAAGAGATTGAGATAAAACTGTCCAGTTTGAGTGTTTGTTGCAGCTCGTTCCAGTCGCTAGCTGCAGTGAACTGAAAAGAGGAGTGACCCAGGGCTGTGTGTGCTTTGGGGACCTTTAACAGAATGGGAATAGCAGAACGGGTGTTGTATCTGGAGGATGAGGGCTGCAGTAGATATCTCAGATAGGGGGGAGTGAGGCCTAATTAAGCATCAACCAGTGGGTCTTGCGGCGGGTATACAGAGATGACTAGTTTACAGAGGAGTATAGAATGCAGTGATGTGTCCTATAAGGAGCATTGGTGGCAAATCTGATGGCCGAATGGTAAAGAACATCTAGCCGCTCGAGAGCACCCTTACCTGCCGATATTTAAATTATGTCTCCGTAATCTAGCATGGGTAGGATGGTCATCTGAATCAGGGTTAGTTTGGCAGCTGGGGTGAAAGAGGAGCGATTACGATAGAGGAAACCAAGTCTAGATATAACTTTAGCCTGCAGCTTTGATATGTGCTGAGAGAAGGACAGTGCACCATGTAGCCATACCCCCAAATCATTTTATGAGGTGACTATCTCAAGCTCTAAACCCTCAGAGGTTGTATTAACACCTATGGGAGGAGAGGCATTCTTCTTACCAAACCACATGACCTTTGTTTTGGAGGTGTTCAGAACAAGGTTAATAAATCCTGTCAAGGACACTGGTTCCCACTTGGGAACTGTTTACAGAAATTGCCTAATATGTCACTATTAAACATATTTAACTTCAATTAAATCAGAAGTGCAGCACACCAAATGAAAGCTAAACCTCTTGCTAATCTAGACACCATGTCAGATTTCAAAAAAACTTCCAGCAAATCCGCTTATCGATCAGTAGACAACACATTGGGTACAGTTACAGCAAAGTAGATTTTTCACAAAAGTCAAAAATAGCAATAAAATGTATCAATTACCTTTGAATATCTTCTTCTTTTGGCAACACTAAAGGTCACGACGAAACAGTAAAGGGTTGTTTTGTTCATAGAATCCATTTCTATAGCCTAACCTAAACATTTTGTAAATGGCTTGTGTCGTCAATTTCGTGTCCTCCAACTTTGGATGTAACGTTCGATGTAATTACTCAATCTAAACTGACGTTTATCAAGTCCTGTTTGGCGTCGATGCAGTCCTCTGTTTGTTAGTAGAACAACCCCAACGCATGGTTATTTTCTGGGACATATTGACCGAAAGGAAGTGATTTGAAAGCAGCAAACAATGACCTATTTGCGCACCATTGATTGGATCGGTTCTTCATTGATTGACTGTATTTCGGACCAATTACCACTGATCCTCTTGAAATTTACCTGGTTAGATAGCCAATGAGCTCAGGTAAACCACACCATGTGATGGTTCTATCAAAGAAGCCTATCTGTTGTGGGAAAGCCGTGCGTATCGACAGCCATTCTCAATTGAAAATTATTCAGGACGCACAAACTTTGGTTACGCGCAGCATTTCTTTTGGAGAGCAGTTTGAAAGAGTAAATATGGCAAGTAAATCTTTAAAATCGAAGACCAAGACAAAGTACACAGATGTACACGATGTAATTGATGAGATTTGTCGAGAAAGTGACACTGAAATTGTACAAGATGAGACCGACAGTGACCAATCTTTTGACTCTTTAGCTGAGGCTATGTTCTTAGAGGGAGAAGATTCTGTTTTGGATCGGTGAGTAACGTTGTTTGAAAATATAATATCACATATTATTCATTTGAGTTGTTTGAGATATTTATATTTTATTTGCCATATATAAAAATATGACTAGGACATGAAATATAAAGTACATATAAGTATAATGAAATGTATACAGTAAACATTGCTCTACATTTTGGGTGTATGTCTGTGGCCCTGTATATAGCATGGGTTCTTTTTAGCTGAGAGGCCTGTAATATAGCATGGGTTCTTTTTAGCTGAGAGGCCTGTAATATAGCATGGGTTATTTTTAGCTAGGAGGCCTGTATATGGCATGGGTTCTTTTTAGCTAGGAGGCCTGTATATGGCATGGGTTCTTTTTAGCTAGGAGGCCTGTATATGGCATGGGTTCTTTTTAGCTAGGAGGCCTGTATATGGCATGGGTTCTTTTTAGCTAGGAGGCCTGTATATAGCATGGGTTCTTTTTAGCTAGGAGGCCTGTATATGGCATGGGTTCTTTTTAGCTAAGAGGCCTGTATATGGCATGGGTTCTTTTTAGCTAAGAGGCCTGTATATGGCATGGGTTCTTTTTAGCTAGGAGGCCTGTATATGGCATGGGTTCTTTTTAGCTAGGAGGCCTGTATATGGCATGGGTCCTTTTTAGCTAGGAGGCCTGTATATGGCATGGGTTCTTTTTAGCTAGGAGGCCTGTATATGGCATGGGTTCTTTTTAGCTAGGAGGCCTGTATATGGCATGGGTTCTTTTTACATGTGTTTTATCTAAACATGAAATGACCAACACCTCACTTACTCTGTATATAATCTGTGTCTGTTTGTCTGTCTTTATTTCAGTCCCAGTGATTCTGATTGGGAGCCCATACTACATAGAAGCAAATCCCCCACTGAGGCTGGTCCATCCAGCCGGAGCCATCCTGTCTCTGGCCCCACACCTACCCACGCCCGGCCATCAAGAGGTGTGAAGCCGGTGACAAAGAAGCGGAGGAAGGGAAGTGTGGAACCTGCTGGCAGAGTGGAGGAGGATCGTTGGCACTCTGTGCTGGAGGAGGATGTGGCCCCACCCCCTCCACTTTTCAGACCAAAGAGACCACCAGGTCCTCAGCTGGACATGACCTCTAAGTACAGCCCCATTCAACTTTTTCAGTTGTTTTTTACCACACGAGTTGTTGATTCCCTGGTTTTGAACACTAATAGGAACGGAGCTAATAGGCAGGAAGGCCAGAAAGAGGCATGGAAGCCCATTTCCATGTCAGATCTTTTTTGTTTCTTTTCTATGGTCATTTACATGGGCCTAATAAAGCTAAAAACCCTGAAAGACTACTGGAAAACTGAATCACTATATCAACTGCCTTTTCCCTCCACGGTCATGTCATGCAAAAAGTTTTTGACAATTTCACGGGCACTTTATATCAGTGACCCAGAAGTTGATAAGGTCAATGAGATGAAACGAGGCACGGCGGGGTTTGATAAGCTATGCAAAATTAAACCTCTCTACCTCGACATCATTGAGGCCTGCAAAACCTATTTTCAGCCTGGCCAGAACCTTTCCATAGATGAGAGAATGGTAGCCTCAAAGGCCAGAATTGGCCTGAAACAGTACATGCGTAACAAACCGACTAAATGGGGTTACAAACTGTTTGTTTTGGCCGATTCTGCGTGTGCATACACGTGCAATTTTTTTGTCTATGAAGGGAAGAACAATTGTGCTACCGGGAAGGGACTGAGCTATGACTCGGTTATGCAGCTATTAGATTTTCAGCTGCTAGGGAAGGGCTACAAACTGTTTGTGGATAACTTCTACACAAGCCCTACCCTGTTCACAGACCTGAGGAAGCTGGAGATGTGGGCCTGTGGCACCATCCGTTCCAACAGAGTGGGCTTTCCAAAAACTAGGGTGAACGACATGCCTAGGCGGGCTGAGCGGGGGACCATGCGATGGATCCGACAAGATGGCCTGCTGTTTGTGAAGTGGATGGACACAAGAGAGGTGATGATGTGCTCCACTATACACAAGTCCTTCACTGGTGATCGCGTCGCCAGGCATGTGAAGGACGCTACTGGGGCATGGATCACAAAAAATGTCCCCATTCCAACAGCAGTGAAGGACTACAATAAAAGCATGGGAGGAGTCGACCTGTCAGATGCGCTCATCGGTTACTATAATGTTCTTCACAAAACCATGAAATGGTACAAGACATTTTTCTATCATTTCATTGACATTGCTGTGGTGAATTCCTTCATCCTCCAGAAGGAAATGGCCAAGAGCTGTGGACAGCCCCCCATCTCACAGCTGGCATTCAGGGAGCAGCTCGTCCGTGAGCTTGCTAGCTACAGCAGGTCCACTGCAGCACCTTCAGTCCCTTCTGCTCCTTCAACCAGTGGTTTGCACATGCTGAAATTCCTTATTGCAGGCGAGAATGAGTGCAAAAGGAATTTAGTAAGGAGGCTTCGTTGTGCTCTTTGCAAAAATAAATCCTCTGTCGGCTGCAACACCTGTGCAGTGACCCTCTGCTTCACAGCAGAAAGAGACTGCTATGCGCTGTGGCATCAGCAGCACAATATTGTGTAGAGGGTCTTCACATTATTGAACATTGAGTGTAAATAGTTACCCATGTTAATTTTTTGTTTGTTTGGAAATGTTCATTTTTTTTCTTCAATTTTCCAAAATATATTTTTCCGGGTATGTTTGAATAATTTTTTTGTATTTTGTATATAGTTATTTTCAGCAATGTACCCATGTACAAATTCGGCCACTTGGGTACATTTGGGAAACTTGTGAGGGACCCCTGGGTGACTACATACCCAATGGCATGTACCTCACTCATTCCTAGAGGTATCTGTCTGAAACTTTGGGCAAATACTGTTGCATGCTTATTCTCTCATTTGAAAGTATCCAGAGTATCATAACTGAATATTTTGATGTTCTAGTTGATTTTAAAGATGCTACAACAATAAAATAACTGAAAAACGCCTGTTTATTTCCTTGTATTTTCTTCTACCAGATATATTGTGTTATGTTCTCCTACATTCAATTCACATTTACACAAACTTCAGAGTGTTTTTTATCAAATGGTAACAAGAATATGCATGTCCTTGCTTCTGGGCCTGAGCTACAGGCTGTTAGAATTGGGTATGTCTTCAGGCGGAAATTGCACAAAGTGGGGGGGTATCCTTAACAGGTTTTAAGGGTAGAGAGAGCTTGTTGGACCCTAAGAAAGCTTAGTTGTAGAGGGCTATGTCAAGCAAGCGTTGACGTAAGAAAGTTATCTTGTCACGCCTGCTCCCGCTCTTTCCTTCCCCTGGCGCTCGAGGGCACCAGGATCCCCAGCATTACGCACTCAAGCCACCATCAGTACGCACACCTGCCTTCCCCCCGTCGCACGCATCAGCGATCATTGGACACACGTGGACTCAATTACTTGTGTCATTAACTATACCTATTTCTGTCTGTTCCCAAGCTCTGTTCCCTGCTTCGGGATTGATTGTTATATGCCCGTGTTACCCGTGTTCTGACGCTGTTCCTATCGTGTTCTATGCCGGTTCGCCAGGCTCCCACACCCCTCCCGGATCGCGGGGAGTTTACCCCCAGCCGATTTGCACGCTCATGGGCGCCAGGCTGCCCTGCATTACGCACTCCTGCCGCCATCATTTATGCACACCTGCCTTCCCTCGTCAAGCGCTTCAGCGATACTGGACTCACTCAATCACCTGTTTATTACCTCTCCTATATTTGTCAGTTCCCTGCTCTGTTCCCGCTGCTGCATTGTTTCTCATATGTCCGTGTTTCCTGTGTGCTGACACTGTTCCTGTCTTGTTCTATGTCTGTTCCCGCTGCTGCATTGTTTGTCATATGTCCGTGTTTCCTGTGTGCTGACGCTGTTCCTGTCTTGTTCTATGTCTGTTCCCGCTGCTGCATTGTTTGTCATATGTCCGTGTTTCCTGTGTGCTGACACTGTTCCTGTCTTGTTCTATGTCTGTTCCCGCTGCTGCATTGTTTCTCATATGTCCGTGTTTCCTGTGTGCTGACGCTGTTCCTGTCTTGTTCTATGTCTGTTCCCGAATAAATGTCTGACTCCCCGTACCTGCTTCTCCTGTCCGGCGTCGGCCCTTACATACAGTTGAAGTCGGAAGTTTACATACACTTAGTTTGGAGTCATTAAAACGTGATTTTCAACCACTCCACAAATGTCTTGTTAACAAACTATAGTTTTGGCAAGTTGAGTTAGGACATCTACTTTGTGCATAACAGTAGTAATCTTTCCAACAATTGTTTACAAACAGATTATTTAACTTATAATTCACTGTATCACAATTCCAGTGGGTCAGAAGTTTACATACACTAAGTTGACTGTCCATTCAAACAGCTTGGAAAATTCCAGAAAATGATGTCATGGCTTTAGAAACTTCTGATAGGCTAATTGACTTCATCTGAGTCAATTGGAGGTGTACCTGTGGATGTATTTCAAGCCCTACCTTCAAACTCAGTGCCTCTTTGCTTGACATCATGGGAAAATCAAAAGAAATCAGCCAAGACCTCAGATAAAAAATTGTAGACCTCCACAAGTATGGTTCATCCTTGGGTGCAATTTCCAAATGCCTGAAGGTACCACGTTCATCTGTACAAACAATAGTATACAAGTATAAACACCAAGGGACCACGCAGCCGTCATACCGCTCAGGAAGGAGACGTGTTCTGTATCCTAGAGATGAACGTACTTTGGTGTGAGAAATGCAAATCAATACCAGAAAAACAACAAACAACCTTGTGAAGATGCTGGAGGAAACAGGTTCAAAAGTATCTATATCCACAGTAAAATAAGTCCTATATCGACATAACCTGAAAGGCCGCTCAGCAAGGAAGAAGCCACTGCTCCAAAACCGCCATAAAAAAGCCAGACTATGGTTTGCAACTGCACATTGGGACAAAGGTCGTACTTTTTGGAGAAATGTCCTCTGGTCTGATGAAACAAAAAATGTAACTGTTTGGCCATAATGACCATCGTTATGTTTGGAGGAAAAAGGGGGACGCTTACAAGCTGAAGAACACCATCCCAACCGTGAAGCACGGGGGTGGCAGCATCATGTTGTGGGGGTGCTTTGCTGCAGGAGGGACTGGTGCACTTCACAAAATAGATGGCATAATTTCAAGGAAAATTACGATGATATATTGAAGCAACATATCAACACATCAGTCAGGAAGTTTAAAGCTTGGTCGCAAAAGGGTCTTCCAAATGAACAATGACCCCAAGCATACTTCCAAAGTTGCGACAAAATGGCTTAAGGACAACAAAGTCAAGGTGTGGCCATCACAAAGCCCTGACCTCAATCCCATAGAAAATTTGTGTGCAGAACTAAAAAAGTGAGTGCGAGAAAGGAGGCCTACAAACCTGACTCAGTTACACCAGCTCAGTCAGGAGGAATGGGCCAAAATTCACCCAACTTATTGTGGGAAGCTTGTGTAAGGCTACCCAAAATGTTTGACCCAAATTAAACAATTTAAAGGCAATGCTACCAAATACTAATTAAGTGTATGTAAACTTCTGACCCACTGGGAATGTGATGAAATAAATAAAAACTAAAATACATAATTCTCTCTACAATTATTCTGATATTTCACATTCTTAAAATAAAGTGGTGGTCCTAACTGACCTAAGACAGGGCATTTTTACTAGGATTAAATGTCAGGAATTGTGAAAAACTGAGTTTAAATGTATTTGGCTAAGGTGTATGCAAACTTCCGACTTCAACTGTATCTAGCCATAACACCTAACGAATATTGTGAACTTACCGGCAGTCCTGGTTCACCCATACCCAAGGGACCGGTGGGTCCAGGCCTTCCCTGGTTTCCTTTATTGCCCTGGGATACAGGAGAAATTAGGATTAGAGTCTGAAATATCATTAGAGGGATTACTAGAGAGATCACTAGAGAGATTGCATGACAGAAGTAACGCCTCCAAAAATAAAGAATATCTAAACTAACTTTAGGTCCAGGAAAGCCGATGCCAGTATCCCCGGGAGGTCCTGTCACTCCACCAGGTCCACGGTCACCCTGGGAAAGAGAGGGGCCTCATTCACCTTACCCCAACTTCCCCAATACATTTTAGCTGTATTTTTATCTAGAACATTTCTGGAGGTATTGGAAGTTTAACATCATCCTTACTTTGGGTCCTACAAGTCCTTCAGGGCCCTGGTCCCCGGGACCTCCACTAAGACCCTGCCACAGAGACAAGAAAACACCTCGGTCAATGCCTGAATTTAAATAATTTAAATATTCACAGGGTTTTGAGTTTTTCCTGGATAGAACCCCCCCCCCCCCCCCTAACTTCTTTTGTAATTGTAAATGCGTGTGAGCAGCGATGTGTGAGTTAAACCTAAGCTTTGGTTTCACATTCTCTGGTCAATGTTATGGTATGACAAACAGATCATGTATAGTTTGGAGGGTCAGGGTGTGGTCAATCAAATGATGTTTCCACTAGCCTCATCCTCCTTAGTTCTACAATTATTTGCATAGGTACTCCCTAGTCCCCATGGGAACATGATCTAGGACCAGGGCTAAAGTTTTCATCTAAAAACCACCACCGTATTCAGGTGATGGACTGCTGTTGTCATGCTAACGCTGGAGGGACGTGAAAAGCGTTTAAGGAGGAATTAAAGGGGGTGGATAACGTGCCGAAACACTAATCCTGCAGGACAATAGTCTGGTGGGAGATAATAAACTGCAGGCTTGGATTGACTGCTTTAGATAGGCTCCATTATGGCGGGATAAGGACTAAGCCAGGACTCACATTCCATAAGTGCAGACTGGGAGAAGAGCTTCATACTCAGTGTGCATCTCCATGAGATACTGATGGTTCCAGTGAAGGGTCGGATGTAGGGGTGTAGACACAGGAATCGTTCAATTTGACCACTCACTCATTCACACACAGGTATGAATGGGCAGAGCGTTGTGTGAGGAGTGGGATTCTTCCAAATGTATAAAGCCATGGGGATTTCTCCTCAGTATGTAAATCGAAGACATTCATTTAGAACACATGCAAGTACATATACTGGATTCTAAAGATACTCAGGGCCTTATTCAATTAAACCTAGTTGTTTTACTGTTTCCAGCAGAGGAGGCTGGTGGGGAGTGCTATAGGAGGACGGGATCATGGTAATGGCTGCAATGGAAAATTGCAACGGAGTCAAACACATCACACATACGGAAAACACGTTTGACTCCGTTCCATCGATTCCATTCCATGCATTACAATTAGCCGTCTTCCTGTAGCTCATCCCACCAGCCTCCTCTAGTTTCCAGGGTAAGTCAAATATAATATTTTACCGGTACAGTGCTAAAGTGTGTTAGAAAGAATCGATATGAAGTTGAGTCACCTGCTCTCCTTTGGGTCCCCGAGGGCCTGGAGGTCCGTCTGGCCCCTGTGGGAACAGGTCACAGTCAGGCGGGGAAGAGGGACATAACAGCCTATTGAGGTTGCAGCCAAAAGTCACAAGAACTTTAAAAGGACATGTGCAACTCTCACTCCCAGTTACAAGCTTGCAAGCTGTTGAGTCTAGCGTATAGCTATCTCTTCACAATGCAGTTAATCCTCAGTCAGGAATTCATCCGAATGCACTGAGCAGCAGTTAGTGGGGGATAGCCATTTACAATGAACAGAGCAGAGGCATGGAGAGAGCGGAGAGAGTCATTCATAAAAAACCTACTTGATCTCCCTTCATCCCGCGGACGCCACACTCGCCTCTTTCCCCCTAGAAAACATTTTAATCAGAGAAGACTGAATTTTGACTGCGCTGAGTGTTTTAACCCGTGGCGTGCCAGAAGACCAGGGTACTGATTAAAACTGATGTTATCTAGCTAGCATGTAGTGTAGAACAAACACTACAGTCTACTGTTTGTTGTCAGGGTAGAATGGGGATCTTGACCAGCTGTTTCACTATGATTCAGTATCTAATCCATCATGGGTCAATTATCTTTGCACAATTAATTTACGGTCACCAAGTAGTACTGGTATCTCACCTTTTCCCCTCTAGTGCCGGGTCGACCCTAAAACAACAGGAGAGATCTCAATAAAAATCTATACATCAGTTATAATTCAACAATATACCTATTGTAACTATAACTATTGTTTTAGTCATCTATGCTACAGTACCTCGATACCCTCCATCCCAGGCCTTCCGTTGATACCAGGTTCCCCCTACAGTGACACCAGAGACCAGACAGTGAATGCATCCATACAGTATATCCCTCAACATCTATAAAAACATCCCAACGAATGTCAACGTCTATAAAAACATTCCAACGATTATCAACGTCTAGAAAAACATTCCAACAAACATCAACGTATATAAAAACATTCCAACAAACATCAACGTCTATAAAAACATTCCAACGATTATCAACGTCTATAAAAACATTCCAACAAACATCAACGTATATAAAAACATTCCAACAAACATCAACGTATATAAAAACATTCCAACGATTATCAACGTCTATAAAAACATTCCAACGATTATCAACGTCTATAAAAACATTCCAACGATTATCAACGTCTATAAAAACATTCCAACGATTATCAATGTCTATAAAAACATTCCAAAGATTATCAACATCTATAAAAACATTCCAACGATTATCAACGTATATAAAAACATTCCAACGATTATCAACATCTATAAAAACATTCCAACGATTATCAACGTATATAAAAACATCCCAACGATTATCAACGTCTATAAAAACATTCCAACGAACATCAACGTCTATAAAAACATTCCAACGATTATCAACGTATATAAAAACATTCCAACAATTATCAACGTCTATAAAAACATTCCAACGATTATCAACATCTATAAAAACATTCCAACAATTATCAACATATATAAAAACATTCCAACGATTATTAACGTATATAAAAACATTCCAACGATTATCAACATCTATAAAAACATTCCAACGATTATCAACGTATTTAAAAAAATTCCAACAAACATCAACGTATATAAAAACATTCCAACAAACATCAACGTCTATAAAAACATTCCAACGATTATCAACGTCTATAAAAACATTCCAACGATTATCAACGTCTATAAAAACATTCCAACGATTATCAACGTCTATAAAAACATTCCAACGATTATCAACGTCTATAAAAACATTCCAACGATTATCAACGTCTATAAAAACATTCCAAAGATTATCAACATCTATAAAAACATTCCAACGATTATCAACGTATATAAAAATATTCCAACGATTATCAACATCTATAAAAACATTCCAACGATTATCAACGTCTATAAAAACATTCCAACGATTATCAACGTATATAAAAACATTCCAACGATTATCAACGTATATAAAAACATTCCAACGATTATCAACGTATATAAAAACATTCCAACGATTATCAACATCTATAAAAACATTCCAACGATTATCAACGTATATAAAAACATTCCAACAAACATCAACGTATATAAAAACATTCCAACAAACATCAACGTCTATAAAAACATTCCAACGATTATCAACGTCTATAAAAACATTCCAACGATTATCAACGTATATAAAAACATTCCAACGATTATCAACGTCTATAAAAACATTCCAAAGATTATCAACCTCTATAAAAACATTCCAACGATTATCAACGTATATAAAAACATTCCAACGATTATCAACATCTATAAAAACATTCCAACGATTATCAACGTATATAAAAACATTCCAACAAACATCAACGTATATAAAAACATTCCAACAAACATCAACGTCTATAAAAACATTCCAACGATTATCAACGTATATAAAAACATTCCAACAATTATCAACGTATATAAAAACATTCCAACGATTATCAACATCTATAAAAACATTCCAACAATTATCAACGTATATAAAAACATTCCAACGAACATCAACGTCTATAAAAACATTCCAACGAACATCAACGTATATAAAAACATCCCAACGAATGCCAACGTCTATAAAAACATTCCAACGAACATCAACGTATATAAAAACATTCCAACGATTATCAACGTATATAAAAACATTCCAACGAACATCAACGTATATAAAAACATTCCAACGATTATCAACGTATATAAAAACATTCTAACGAACATCAACGTATATAAAAACATCCCAACGATTATCAACGTATATAAAAACATTCCAACGATTATCAACGTCTGTAAAAACATCCCAACGATTATCAACATCTATAAAAACATTCCAACGATTATCAACGTCTATAAAAACATCCCAACGATTACAAACGTCTATAAAAACATTCAAACGAACATCAACATATGTAAAAACATTCCAACGAACATCAACGTATGTAAAAACATTCCAACGAACATCAACGTATATAAAAACACTGCATTCTTTCTGTCACTACAAATTAACATGGTGGGATTATCTCAGGACAAAACGAAGAACTTACATGAAATCCTTTTGGACCGGGAGAACCGTCAGATCCAGGCTGGGCTGATTTCCCCTGCAGATTTCAAAGGAATGGAGAGATCATTCCATCAAAGGATCGAGGACAGATCGTTGGACAGAATGTGACTTTTTTTTCATCACTGGTTGTTCCCATAACATCCCCATAGTGTGTGTAGATTCGTGCGTACAGTAGGTGACCGTGGTCGTTCGGTGCGTGTCCCTGTCTATGCTCTTCCTGTGACCTCTCTATGTAATATCAGTCTCAAACCTTAAGTGGTAGCCTATACAACCTCAGTCAACTCAATAGTGTGAGGGGCCTCTGTGCCGTATAGCCTCAGTTAACTCAATAGTGTCAGGGGCCTCTGTGCAGTATAGCCTCAAATAACTAAATAGTGTCAGGGGACTCTGTGCCGTACAGCCTCAGTTAACTCAATAGTGTGAGGGGCCTCTGTACCTTATAACCTCAGTTAACTCCCTAACACCCTAATGCTCATCCCCTCCCTGTGTGTTTGCCCACACCTAATCTCCAATCCTTGACCACTGCTTCCAGCCAAAAGCCTCTCTTCAAAAGGCCTGCTAGTCAAGTCCCACTACTCTATTATGTTATTTTACGCCATGACCCTTCGACCCCTTGCACAGTACAGGCCTGCTACACTTGCAGTGTGGGAAACACTTCCTACTCTTTGATGTGATGCCCAGGACCACTCTTGTATACACAGAGGCCCACAAAGAGGCCAGATGCCCCGGCTATGAGCACCTGCTATGAGTATTCAGGGGTGTTACAGGGGCGTTGAGCAGTTTAGGGTGGGTTAGGGACAGGGGGGGCTATTACTGGAAAAACCTCTGTTTGCAAACAAAAGGATATATAGGGGGGTTTACAGCCCAAGGTTGTCCAACTGGTGAACATGCCAGCAATAACACAGGCCTGTCTGAGGATTACTGCTCCTCTGTACTGCAGAGTAAACCACTGTCAACCTGGACACATCAACCTGGACACATGAGGTCAATTCACCAAACCAGTCAGTGCTTTTCAATGACGGAAATTGGAATTAAAACGTCAGTGTACTTCCTGAATTGAATGAATTGACAAAAGACAGAAGAGGACAACAAAATAAAAACTGAAGAAGAGTTATAGCGTATGGTATGTACTGGCTACTAGAGGATGCTTTTGAGCAAAAACAAGAATAGGTTAGACGATGAGACAGAAGTGGACTCACTGGGCTTCCAGGGGGACCTCTTTCTCCTTTATCACACAGACAGGACTTCGGCTGTGGGCACTGGAACCAAGGGAAGCAACATTTGAGTAGACACCTCAGAGATAGTCATCTTTACATTCCAAATGGAAGGTTACAAGAAAAAGGGACATACTTACCCCTGTGTTGACAAGCGTGTTCTAAAAAAATAAGAAATAACAGCACTTTATATTTTGATAGCTCACACTTAGGTGCTCCGTAATGTACATGGTTAAATTGAGCCATTTTAATCCTGGTCAGGTAACTCACTGCGTGAGCCCTCCTGAATTGGGATTTAGGGGGTGAAGGAAAACATAAACATCTAGAAGTTTATGGCAATGTCAAGACATGTTGGTATCCTTGAGGACAGCTCACTCCCACCACCACTCACCAGTTCCCTGAAAAGTTTATCCTCCAGCAGGTTGTCTGTAAGGCTGAGGACGTGCTGCTGTGGCGGGGCGCTGGCGATGGAACGTAACCTGGCATTGGTGGGCATATCCCTGGGTAGACCCGACAGCCCGATGGTGAACAGACGAATGTTGTGGTTCTTGGCCTCGGATGCGGCGGTCACAGCATTGGGGCTCCGGGGATGGTCCACGCCGTCAGTCATCAGCAACATCACCCTCAGGCTGTTGGCCGCTGTCTCACGGCTAAACATCTGGGTGTTATAATCATTTGATTGTACTTTGATATTGGGTCTAACACTTGTTTTTTGGTGTAGTGCACTTTGTTCTCAATTGGGTTTACTTTTTTTTGTATAGTCCTCTATGGATAATCCAACTATCAACAAACTTTCATATGCAACCCTATTGGCTTGGGGCTAAGACTAGGGTTAGGTTTAGGTTTAGTGTAGAGTTAGTTGAACGGTTAGTTGATGGTTAGTTTAACATCCATCAACCATCTGCAAGGGACAATCCAAGTAAAGTGCTACTAGATAATGATATGCAGACCTGTGTAGCGTTAGTGATGGCGTAGGCTGAGTAGGTTCCGTGTCCGATGTAGGCCATGGACGCCACTCTGCTCTGGAACACGTCCACATCCTGCCAGTCTCGGAAGTTGTGCTCCAGAGAAACAGAACTAGGAGGAGAAGAAAAATAAGAAGAAGAAGATGGAGAACAGTTAAACCTAGAGATGTTAGATGGAAGAGCAGTTAAACCTAGAGACGTTAGCTGGAGAGTGTAACAGTATAACTTTAGACTGTCACCTCGCCCATACCCGGGCGCGAAGCAGGGACCCTCTGCACACATCAACAACAGTCACCCACGAAGCATCGTTACCCATCGCTCCACAAAAGCCGCGGCCCTTGCAGAGCAAGGGGAACTACTACTTCAAGGTCTCAGAGCAAGTGACATCACCGATTGAAACACTATTTAGCACGCTAACTAAGCTAGCCGTTTCACATCCGTTACACTCACCCCCCTTTTGACCTCCTCCTTTTCCACAGCAACCAGTGATCCGGGTCAACAGCATCAATGTAACAGTATAACTTTAGACCGTCCCCTCGCCCATACCGGGGGGCGAACCAGGGATCCTCTGCACACATCAACAAGAGTCACCCATGAAGCATCGTTACCCATCGCTCCACAAAAACCGCAGCCCTTGCAGAGCAAGGGGAACTACTACTTCAAGGTCTCAGAGCAAGTGACGTCCCCGATTGAAACGCTATTTAGCGCGCACCACCGCTAACTAAGCTAGCCGTTTCACATCCGTTACAAGAGCAGTTAAATCTAGAGACGTTAGATGGAGAGCAGTTAAATCTAGAGACGTTAGATGGAGAGCAGTTAAATCTAGAGACGTTAGATGGAGAGCAGTTAAATCTAGAGACGTTAGATGGAGAGCAGTTAAATCTAGAGATGTTAGATGGAGAGCAGTTAAATCTAGAGACGTTAGATGGAGAGCAGTTAAATCTAGAGACGTTAGATGGAGAGTAGTTAAATCTAGAGATGTTAGATGGAGAGCAGTTAAATCTAGAGACGTTAGATGGAGAGCAGTTAAATCTAGAGACGTTAGATGGAGAGCAGTTAAATCTAGAGATGTTAGATGGAGAGCAGTTAAATCTAGAGACGTTAGATGGAGAGCAGTTAAATCTAGAGACGTTAGATGGAGAGCAGTTAAATCTAGAGACGTTAGATGGAGAGCAGTTAAATCTAGAGATGTTAGATGGAGAGCAGTTAAATCTAGAGACGTTAGATGGAGAGCAGTTAAATCTAGAGACGTTAGATGGAGAGCAGTTAAATCTAGAGATGTTAGATGGAGAGCAGTTAAATCTAGAGACGTTAGATGGAGAGCAGTTAAATCTAGAGATGTTAGATGGAGAGCAGTTAAATCTAGAGATGTTAGATGGAGAGCAGTTAAATCTAGAGATGTTAGATGGAGAGCAGTTATATCTAGAGATGTTAGATGGAGAGCAGTTAAATCTAGAGACGTTAGATGGAAAGCAGTTAAATCTAGAGACGTTAGATGGAGAGCAGTTAAATCTAGAGACGTTAGATGGAGAGCAGTTAAATCTAGAGATGTTAGATGGAGAGCAGTTAAATCTAGAGACGTTAGATGGAGAGCAGTTAAATCTAGAGATGTTAGATGGTGAGCAGTTAGAGTTACGTGCCTTGCTCGAGGGCACAAGGGCAGAAGATGACATCTTCAGTGGGATACTAATACCAGCAACCCACTGGTTGCCAGCCCACTCCCGCCCAGATTTGTATCCCGGCTGCCATGGGATAGAACCTCTCTGGTTGTTAGCTCATCCCTCTAACTGCTACAGTACCAACCTGCTGTACTGCAGTGCAGCCAGCCTCATCCCTCTAACCTCTACAGTACCAACCTGCTGTACTGCAGTGCAGCCAGCCTCATCCCTCTAACCTCTACAGTACCAACCTGCTGTACTGCAGTGCAGCCAGCCTCATCCCTCTAACCTCTACAGTACTAACCTGCTGTACTGTCGTGCAGCCAGCCTCATCCCTCTAACCTCTACAGTACCAACCTGCTGTACTGCAGTGCAGCCAGCCTCATCCCTCTAACCTCTACAGTACCAACCTGCTGTACTGCAGTGCAGCCAGCCTCATCCCTCTAACCTCTACAGTACCAACCTGCTGTACTGCAGTGCAGCCAGCCTCATCCCTCTAACCTCTACAGTACCAACCTGCTGTACTGCAGTGCAGCCAGCCTCATCCCTCTAACCTCTACAGTACCAACCTGCTGTACTGCAGTGCAGCCAGCCTCATCCCTCTAACCTCTACAGTACCAACCTGCTGTACTGCAGTGCAGCCAGCCTCATCCCTCTAACCTCTACAGTACCAACCTGCTGTACTGCAGTGCAGCCAGCCTCAACCTCAGTCTCCAACCTGCTGCCTGGATCTGCATGAGCCGCGTGCTGATACGCAGGACGAAGTCTTTCTGCTTCTCAAACAGCAGCACCTTGGCCTTCTCTGAGCTGTCCAGGATGAACATGATCTCCACCGGGCAGATCAGAACTATTGGGAAGGGGGGGAGAGAGAGGGATGGAAAGAGAGACAGGGTGGAGAGGATTGCAGGTCAGTGAATGAATACATGAATGAATGAATTAATTAATGGATGAATTAATTAAAGAATGAAACCCACTTACTTTTCCCTTCATTTTGGAAGACCTGGTTGTCGTCTCTCTGGCCCTTCCTCCTCCTGCCCTGACCCCTGGCTGTGTGTGTTAGTACCAACACGAGGAGCAACAGCTCCACAACCTTCCTCATCTTGATCTCTTGTCCAGCAGCTCAGCCTAGAACCAACCAAACATGAGTTTGAGACAACTTCTCCTAATTCAGAACACACACAGCACACACAGCACACACAGACACACAAACAGACACACACGCACACAAACACGCCTCGTCACAGAAGAGTGCTATGACTTCTGTACACACTAGAGGGCGGCAACACCATAATACAACTTTAAATGACGCCAGATCAATTTGGGTTAATGCGATATCCTCGTTTGTTTGCAAGCAAAGGGAACAGGTTGTACATGAAGCCTCCAGTGAAGGAATAGCTGCAGCTGTAACTTCATAATGACTACCCAGGAAACCATAATCACTACTCTCTGTGTGAAATCATCTGTTTCTTTTACCAAAGTTATTGCCAGTTACTGTTTGCCTTTACAGCAGTAATTTTCAGGATATGGTCAGACTATTTTTTCTTCAGAAAATGTTCCCATTTAGTAACAAAATATTTTTTTATTTCATGAATTTAATTTTTATAGAGTTATTTGAATTGGAATTTGTCCCAGCCTTATTCATAATATTTAGCTGCAAATATTTCCTTGTGTGATTGTAAATGCATAATTCCTGAGAATTATTCGGAGAACAAGTTAATGCTATCAAATCAACGGATTGATTGATTTAAAAGCGCAGACAACACCGAACTCATCATTATTATCACTATTTATAAAAAAATAAAATATATTTCAATCTGGAATACAATATGCAACAAATGCGATTGTCATTGGACTGTCTACAACAATATTCTCTCTACGTGTTCAATAGCCTATACTTGATACAAATGTGTTACATAGCATAGTTTCAATTCAATTAAACCTTACCTTGATTCTCATTTAAATACAATCAATCACAGTAATAGTCCGCTCATTTGGTCTCAATTACATAATCCGGTGGGCGAGTTTTTTATCCCCGGTTTAGTCCTAAAGCAAGAGAGAGCAACGGTGATCGACCCGCTCGAATCGATTCAAACATGCACGAGGGGGCTGCACTGGGAACACTGAATATTTATGAAGCGCACCTATCATCGCACTGTTGTCAAACAGCACGGGATGCCTCCCTTTACCAGTATTTTATAAAGCTACAGGGCTGATTCTTATCAGATTGATGGGGGAAAATGAGTTTAGGTTATTGCACATTTTTCATGTTGATAACATCAATAGTAAATCAGTTTTTTTCACTCTACAATATTGAGGCCAGTCCCACCACCTTGTTTTCTCAGTCATCATTCATGCCAACTATTGGTCTATAATATTTATTCATAGGCCCTATGCATAAACCTATCAACCTTCAACACCCTTCCCACCCAACCTCTAGCGTTATTAATGTGTTACAATCAAATAAATAACCCTAGTGGGACTACTGTACATGTTGACATTCATAGCTGTAGTCAATTGAGTCTTATTGAACCCACAGACAACCCCCCCCCCCCCCCCCCCCCCGAAGGCTTTTACCACTCGATCTTTGAAGATTTTAATGTGAGCACTTACTCATCCAGCACACAATGCATGGTTCAATGTTCTGAGTGATTGAGTTTCTACCATGATCCGCTGGGTCAAATACCAACCCTCACCGACATGCTTCTAGAACTCAACAGGGCCAATATGGCACTAAATATGACTTAAGGGGTAAAACACATGAGTACTGTAGACCTGGATCAAATATAAGTCAAATCCTTCAAAAAAATGGAAGTGCAGTTGATTTAGCTTGACCGGTAGGCTAGCCTACAATGAAGCCAATGTAATTATCCCAAAAGTGCCAACTCGGCCCACCTTGTATGTTGGTCAAACCACAGAAGTAATGTGCACTTCAAGAGTTTCGGTGACAATTTTTAAAAAGGGTTCTTCAAAGGGTTCTCCTATTGGGACAGCCAAGTAACCCTTGTAGGTTCTAGACAGCACCTTTTTTTCTAAGAGCGTAGGGATGGAGTGAATTATCTGTTAAAGGAAAGGAATAGGAGAAAAACATCATTGACAAATGACCTTTGAGTAACATCTTGGACCCACTCCAAGCAGCAACCCCACAAGTTCATGGAATGGCAAGTACCAGACCTCATCTGGATGACTGCAATATGAAAGAAACATCATCACTGTACCTGTCTCCTTCCTATAACTCACAGTAAGGAGACGTGACCGACAGGGTTTTTATGGCATTTCCAGACAAAGTAAATCAAAAGTGTCTAAGAGGGGTTGCTCTAGCTGAAAAGGTTAGCAATCTTCACATGAGATATGTCAGGTTTGGTGCAACAGGCCAGAAGGACTACAGATGTTGACACAATGTGTTTTTCTGAAGATGTAACGAAAAGACCTAGCAACTTCATTAAGGTCACTCACTATCACAGGAACCCAAGAGAGCAAACTTCATGACATGTTATCAAACACAGTCTAAACTACCTTACGAACTGTTAAAATGCTCAAATTAGCAACCTATATTCACAATAGGACACAGGAGTTAGTTGCATTAGTAGCCTAAAATATTTATATTTCACAATACTCAAAATGTCCTCCTGAGGAATCGGCCATAAACTTCCCTAGTTCCCTAGTTGAAGGGTGCCTAGGAGGGTGCTCACTAGCTGGAGGGGGGAAGTGATCTACATCTACACTGTGTGACAGGGATCATGATGCTTCTCCTTCCAGGCACTACTAACCCTGTGTCACAGCACAGTAGACTATAAAGATGTCAAACCACAGAACATGCCTGTCAAAAGGTTCTGCTTCCGAGAATGTTGAAGGAATGTTCCTTGATAACTGCCTGGCTGGAATTGAAGTCCTGTGTTGCTCTGTTGGTAAGAGCAGGACGCTAGCTAAATCCAAGGTTGTGGCTTCAATTCCCACAGGGATTACAAAGGCCTACACTTACAAAAAAATGTATGCACTGTACTGTGCTGTAAGTCGATTTGGATGAAAGTGTCTGCTCAGTGGCGTGTAGTGTTATTATTATTCAGTGTGGTGCTGTGAAAGCCATGCTCTGGCACTGTGTGAGTGGGTACTGAGTCAGTGTCTGGGCTCAGGCTGGGTGTCTGGGCCAGGCTGTTAAACCAACAGAGCCTGGCGGCAGGACCGATGCCAGCCCCGCCACCACCGGCCAGGGAGTTTGGAGGGCGGCTTCCTGCCATCTCTCCTGGTGCAGCAACTAAACATGCGACTGAGATAATGATTGACAAACAACATTAGACCATATAGAAAACAACTCCACGGAGGTGGCAGGCGCTGATGGAGAGAAGGAGAATCTTACACAGGTTGTCTTGTCTTACCATCAGTTGGGAGTTTGCACAGTCTATCATCCGTGAGGCCAAAACACCAAAGTGTTATGACTAGACATGGGGGTGTGCTGTTCAACAGGGTCCATGTTCTATTGGAAACATTCGAAAGTTTCCATGTTCTATCGGAAACATTCTAAAGGTCTGTGTTCTTTCTGCAACATTCTAAGTGTGCCATGTTCTATCTGCAAAATTCTCAAGGTTTCATGTTCTATCTGCAAGATTCTAAATGTTCTAATGAATAAGCCCTTGATAGGACTTGCAGTGGCATCCATGGTATTGAACTAGATAAATTCCACAAGGCCTGTCATTTAGGGATATGTGAAGCTGCAGAGAAGCTGGTGTGTGACCTTTTCCCTTTTTTACAGCATTTGCCTTGCAGCCTGTGTACAAGCACCAACGAGGCTTTGGTTTAAAACTGTAAAATGACATTTGTCCGGCCTGAACTCTGGGTGTTCAGTTTAATAAAAAAGAATTGCTCAAAATGTACGAAACGTGACTTCAACGTGTTACATGTATCTGCAGTAGCAAGCAGAACTCAGGAAAGATCATTTTATGCCCTTGGGTGCTCATACATGAGTGGCCTGCGGGTATATAGTTTTCCTGAATCCGCCATACTTGGATCATTTGTTAAACACGTGGCAGTTTTCAGCTTAAAATTTGAGTGCTTCATGTGGTTGTATCAAACCTTTTAGATGGGTACCTGATAGGCATGATGCTGGGATAGATATGTGAAACTGGGAAAGAGGTTGTTTTAAACATAGTTCATATTGTATGATGGAGAGTCGTTACATTCATGAAAAAGAGCAACATGAAGTTAATTGAAGAAATGTCTGCCTTGGTATGCAAACTATTAGAAAATGAGAGTTAGCCAGAGTCTCTCTATCCTTCTCTCTGACAGACTGTCTCTGATTGGGAGAAGTGATATCCAGTGAAGGTGATAGGCTAGCAACTTAACAATCTTGTATGTATCTACAGTATGTCTGAATATGCCACAGTATGCAGCTGTCCTGCCTTCCCCTAGGCTACTCTTCTCCTTTCCCACCCATCAAGAAGAAGAATATAGCAAGCAACGTATCAAATAATAGTACCACTATCAGACAATCATTACAGCTCTTGTGCCATTAAGCATTATTTTATTTATGTTTCATTTCAAAATCAAATACAATTGTATTTGTCACATGCTTCATAAACAACAGGTGTAGGCTAACAGTGAAATGCTTACTTATGGGCCCTTCCCAACAATGCAGAGAGAAAATAGAGAAATAGACCTTTTTTTTATTAAATGTCTTTATTTTTTATATAACCTTTATTTAACTAGGCAAGTCATTTAAGAACAAATTCGTATTTACAATGACGGCTTACACATAAAAATGTGAAAACACGTAATAATAACATTTATAATAAATACACAATGAGTAACAATAACCTGGCAATTCACAGGGTACCAGTACCGAGTCGATGTGCAGGGGTACGAAGTAATTGAGGTTGATATGTATGGAATAAAGTGACTAGGATAGATAATAAACCGTAGCAACAGCGTATGTAATGAGTCAAAAAAGCTAGTGCAAAAAGCATCAATGCAGAAAGTCTGGGCCGCTATTTGGTTAACTATTTAGCAGTCTTATGATTTGTGGTTAGAAGCTGTTCAGGGTCCTGTTGGTTCGAGATTTGGTGCATCGGTTCCGCTTGCCGTGCGGTAGCAGAGAGAACAGTCTGTGACTTGGGTGGCTGGAGTCTTTGACAATTTTTATGCCCTTCCTCTGACCACGCCTAGCAGTGGTCCTGGTTGGCAGGTAGTATGGCCCCAGTGACGTACTGGGCCGTACCCACTGTCCTCTGTAGCGCCTTGTGGTCAGATGCCAAGCAGTTGTCATACCAAGTGGTGATGCAGCCAGTCAAGATTCTGTGAATGGTCCAGCTGTATTAACTTTTTGAGTATCTGAGGCCCCATGACAGTTCTTTTCAACCTCCCGAGGGGGAAGAGGCGTTGTTATGCCCTCTTCACATTTGTGTTGGTGTGTGGACCATGATAGATCCTCAGTCATGTGAACACTGAGGAACTTGAAGTTCTCCAACCAGCTCCACTACAGCCCCAAAAACAGGTCTTCTATAGAATGACTCAATTGAGAAATGAAACTCCTTTGAGAAAAGCACATACTGTCTGAGCAACTTCTACAGATGAGAACATTAGTTTGAATATTACACTAGTGTTGTTCACTGTCAATTGTATATCTCAGATTAAGTCAAGAATGCGAACCATTCATAGATGTCATAATATTTAGAGAGCATTTGTCAAAACAATGTGATGAACACAATCCCAACTCCACCCATGAATACATTCCTGTGATACAATAAAAGAAACAAAGTCTTGAAAGTTTACATTCAGCTATTGTGTGGGGAAACGTCACTTTTTGCTGATAAGTGTGTTGCTGAAGCTTATTTTAGTCCCCACCTCACCACTTGGTGGCAGGGTAGAGAAGTGTGGTTACAGCAGTACAGTAGCTTGTGTTAAACATTTGTACCAACAGAGGGTACTATAACACAGCCATTTCAATTCAGATTTGAAATAGTTTATATCAATTATCCTGAGAAAGTAACTTGGTTGAGATGTCAATAATGCACAGTTCAGTTGATGCTGATAATCTCAAACTCTATCATAGGTTATTTTAGGTTTATTTACAAAGATTGTTATGACTAAACAGACAAGTTAAAGGCTTTTATTTTCAAAACAGAAATAGAGAAAAAACTATACATATCTATTTAGAACTGAGATGTATGGGGAAAAAAAAGGCAACAAGACAATTGAGGTTCACATTGACAATGATCTGAATGAATAAGTGGATAGTGCTCATCCACTGGTGGCTAATTCAAACGGATAGTGCTGGGGGTATTCATGGATGACTTTCAGGGCTTCATTGTACAACTCCAAGTCTGAAAGGAAAAAAAAACACAAAAAATATATGCAAAAACATAGATCTGTAAAAAAAAACAAAGAGACGTCAAACCAGCTAAAGTCTTTGGCAAGTTAAAAAGTTCACTCAGCAATATCATCACACCGTGGGGCAACATCAACAATAATTCAAATAAGACTACCACTACAGTTTCTCCCATATCTGTGCTCTCCCTTGATACCCCAAGGGTTGCCCACATTGGTAAGAGAGCATATTTTTTTAGATTTTGTTGGAGGAAGTCACTGTGTATAATGATGTAACTTTGCAGAGTGTACCTTTGAGAACACATTCCCTTTTCCACAGGAGAGATGACATACTTACCGAAAAGAATGCCTTGGTCTTCTCTGAGCATGTTGTATGCGGAGGCCATTATTGCCCCTTTGTTGGACACTACACCAACCACCTCCACCACCCCACTCAGCTCCTCATCAAGCTGGGAAAGAGAAACAATGTTACATCAGGCAATGCACTAATAGCCATATGCCTTTGAAACTCAAGTACAATGTTCACTTTCAGTTTTAGGATGCCATGTTGTCATTGTCAGATCGTTTCATTCCTAATTCCTAGAAGATAGCTACTGTTCAACCAGTCTACTGTAGTTGGCTGGTTAAGTCTTGCAACTATACTCACCGGCTCGTTAAGTTCCACTGATGCAGACTTCCCTTCTCCATCCGAAAGAGTGAATGATTTTCCAGTTGGATGGACCTGTCATAGACGACAAAATAATGAATTGCGATTTAGTCATGCCAACTAGCTAGTTTGTTATAAAAGTAGCGACCCTTTCGTCAAGACGGCCATCCAATTTCTAGTGCTGAACTAACGTTAGGCCCAACAACAGCACTAACATATTACCTTCTCAACACGTCCAACGAAGCAAATCGCCCTGCTGATATATTGAGACAGCATAGAATGGTTTATTCTGGGTTTTGGTGACTCGAAAACTGCCATTTCGATAGATTTTGCAGAACACAACTTGAAATTCTAGCTACGATTGCGTAAAACAAGCAGGCGATAGCGCGGGAAATACTTTGTTACGGCGACGTTTCCTCGTTGTTCTATGCTCCATTCTTTCCCCGGACAGAAGCTTATGTTAACTATCGTTCCTCATATTAATATTTAAATGTCACATGCACGGATAATTTCATATACATAAACCTTCAATCATTTAAAGTGGAGAATAATATATAAACACCAGATTCAAAGCGACAGATTGCGGTACAATCATTATAAAACTGATTAGAATAAAATTGTTCTCGACATTGTTTCTAAACGGACCATTTACAGAACAGGAATGACCGGAAACAGATAAGACAACAGCAACAACACACTGGTCAAGGACTAACTACACGAAATCGCATAGATAATCTAACAACAACAAAAGTGTATGTTACTTTATTCGACTTTTTAACGAAAATAAAGACTGGTAGGGTAAGTAATTTGCTTTGGTTTGACGAACACCTAGCTAACCAGCTAGCTAACTAGACACTAAAGAACATTTAGCTAGTAGAGCATACGTGACATTTGATACTTCGGAAGTTGAAAGAAATCAAACTGAAAGTCACTCACTTGTATTCAGTTATGATATTGCGATCTGTGATCAACTTTCAGGCATACTCCTAGGTTCTACATACCAAAGGGTAAACACAACATGATTTCTTTATGCATTTTCCCATTCCAAGTGCCGTGATGATGTTGCCATATGCTTGCTAACGTTTGTTTTTCTCGCCTTTGCAGACCCAGTAAGGAGTCAGTATGTTCAGTTTTTTCGGAAATCGTAATAAAGACTCTTCCAAGAAGTCATCGTCAGAGGGTGGTACAGATGGGTTCGTGATAATAGGTGAGAAACAAATAATCAAACGTCAACCTGCTGACTTTGTAAGAGTCAGAGATGTGTATTTGCTTGATACTCAAAGTCTAGGTGTTCAACAGAACTTTGACGTTTCAGGTCGTCCTATTGCTCAGTAGACTCTGCTCAGTTCTGAAACGACCACATTTACCAAACATTTAACAAGTTGGGCAGAACACACACACATAAAGTAATGCTGTGATTTGTTATTGAATCCATGAAATGTGTGTATTCCACAATGCTCTACTGGTTGAACCATCCTTGTTTCATAATTAAATGACCAGGCCTCTCCTGGTTGCCTATTGATATCACCCAGAACAATGCTGTGGGGGTTGTGTGTCAGAGTTGCACACAATGACATGTTCAGTGCTACTGTATTAAACAATTGATTTTTAAATGTTTCAAAGCACTGTACACATTCAGTCAATAACATCGGTCTATATTTTTAGTTTATCTTTTTTTTTTTTTAATTTAAATTTCTATTAATATTTTTTGTCAACAAGACTAAATCCCGAACCTCTACTTTGTAACACTAGTAAATACTATAAGCTTAAAAAGTCCACATGTAGTTGTAAGTTTGTCACCAGCATTGAATAATGTCTTTCACCACTTCCATGAGGCTGAAATGAACCTGAAATGAAAATAAGTTGCGCAAAAAAGAAGTTTCCTCGTGCTCATGGGTCGTGGTAATAAGTCATAACAACAAGTTAGCATATGTTTATCATAAAGTTCAAAATGATAATATAGGATTTCTACTTGCTTTATGAAGATAAATCCTGCCAATTTTAAAGGTTAAAGGCAGAAACAACTTCTGTGGGTACCTTTCAAATTCTAAGTCCAAAATAATAAAAATGTTATTGTTAGTCAGGAATCTCCCTCCTCCCTCTTTCCTCTACCAGGAAAGTGCAGTATAATTGGCTCTTTATCCCGTGGCTTTGATTGGGAGCGCTGCTGGTGGACCTGGATTCAAATAGTACTCAAAATAATTTCAAATACTTTAGCTGGGCTTGATTGTGCTTGACTGGCACTATGGAACCAATAAAGTAGTCGCAAAAGTGCAAACACTGTCCATCTGGCACTCCAGACAGGCTAAAACTAACGCCAGAAGTAGTTAAAGTGATTTCAAATAGTATTTGGACCCAGGTATGGCTTTTGATGAAGCAGTAGACACAGATGGTCAGGAGTTGTATGTTTCGCTTGGCAGACAGAAGAGAGCCAGTCTCAGAGCCAGCGTTTCTTCCCAGATAAAGGAGAAAGAGTCTGACTGAGCACACAGATGTTTTAGTGTAAACCCTATGACTGTGCTCTGTTTAATCACATTCTCTGATTTAAAGATGCCAATGATGAGAGAGAGTGTGTGTGTGTGTGTGTGCGTTTCGTAAGGGAGGGATCAGTCAGATAGCTGATGAAACCAGGGAGTTTAAAAGGCAAATCACCAAATGGAATTCATAGATTTACTCTGGGTGTAATCAATGTTGATAGGAGTTGTTACAGAGCGCAAATCCAACAATGTAGGACTATGCTTCAGTCAGAGTTGGGGTAGTGGCTTTCAATTTAGGTACAGTTAGGTTAGTTTGTCCCGTTGCATTGAATGAATATTCAAAGATCATTTTCTGTGAGGATCATTTTTTATTTATTTTTGAAATAGTTTTAACTGTATCAAATGTAAAGTGTAGCTACTTGTTTCCCTGAAATCTGCCATTACATTTGCCATCTGCACCACAGCCTCTTTCCACTTTTCGAGAATTCCTGGTACTGATGGCTCCAGACCAAAGGGAGCAGATGTTCTTACAAAGCTGATCTGTGGGGCTCAGTCTGTGTCCATATGGCAGGGGGCATATCATGTGCCACTCCACTACCCTTTCACTTCCCCAGCCAGCGGCCTGCCGGTTGGGTATGTTCGGGCCAGGGCTGGGCTGTGGGAGAGAGCCAGCGGAAAATCCCAGTGGGCAGGGAACTGTGTGGCTGGCAGGCTGATCTTCTGAGGCCCTTCTCGCCTCCATCCACGTTTAGTTATTCAGACCAAGATAAATCCTCCTGGGGAAAGAGCAAGAAGGAGCAAGGCAGTGCAGTGAAAAAAGTCATATTTTCAATTTTCTCAATGTTTCAGCACTATAAGATTGAAATAACACTCTGAAATTGTGAAAATGATAATGCCCTTTTAGTGAAAGAGCTTTTTTTGTATGTAAAAATATACATATGTGTCAACACACCCACATGATCAGACTGAGCAATTCAATGGCAAAATGAAAATAAATGATAAAAAGAGCTAACTTTATTTTTTTTGGGGGGGGGGTTATTTTCATTGAATAAACACACAGTAATTATGTTAGACAGACAGTGACGATTTAAAAATAACATTTATAAAGACTGCATGGGGGCTTTAAGGGAAACAATCTGCAGAGTCCGCCCCTGATGCTAGATGGAGGGATGGCTCACATTTGTCAGGGGGTCATGGAGTCGAATCTCATTTTACCTCAGACGATTATCAAATTAGCTATTACAATAACGCCCTTTGACAAGGTTTGTATCCTACATCAGGCAAATTTCTCCCCAGTCTAAGCTGTTAATTTGTAACACCTAATATTTTCTCCTCCATTCTGTCAGATGGAATCCGATAAGAAAGGATTTGTTTTATTATCTCTGAAGTCATGAAGTCATCCAAGTCTAGGGCCTTCAGTCCCTCAAAGTGTGTGGTGTGTGTGTGCACCTGCCTGCAGCTGACACTCTTGAGGAGTGGTGCTGGTTGACTGCTGAAGTCATGAGCAGCTGCCTGTGCCTCTTCTGGGAGCCCATCTCCCTCTCACAGGCTCTTAACCCAGCCGGCAGACAGACAATAGCCTCACTTGTATTTGGATGGCTGTCAGTGTCTACAAGGAGTCTTTTTCACTAACATCGTGTTCAAAGGCCTACACCCCCACACCACGTTCATTTGAACATTTGTCCTCATGTTGCTTTTCCTTGTCTGAAGTCTTTATTTATTGTGCCAGGATAGTAGGTCACTCAGTAACAATTGCCACAGTTTTCCAGGGAGTCCTAAAGTCATTGCAGGTAATGCAAGGATGGGTGTGCATGCGTGCATCATGCATGCGAGTTCATAAGTGTTTTAGTAATTGGTCACTGGTCATTAACAGAAGATTGTGAAAATAAATGTGAGGCTACTAACAGTGTCCAGCATTACTAGAGCTAGTTTGTTCTGCACTGGCAAAGATGTTTACGAGAAGCCTGCTAGCCTGACAAGCTGCACGTCATTGACCATGTCTATGCTCTGAGCAGGTCCCACAACTCCAGCACGAATCATGACATAACGTGATGTCATTGACAAGATCCACACTGCACAGAGCAGGTCGATGCAGAATGTAATGTGCTCCTTTTCTTTCCTCTTCACTTGATCAGCACATGATCCAAGCCAGAACCTTAGGCCTCTCTCCTGACCTGACACTGTTCAGAAAATATTTTATTTGAAACATTAATATATATATATATATATGACACACACACACACTACCGTTCAAAAGTTTGTGGTCACTTTTGTTGTTTTCCATGAAAACATACATGAAATGATTTGTAAAATGAATGGAAAATATAGTCAGGGCGTTGACAAGGTAATAAACCATGATTTTTTTTATTTAAATAATAATTGTGTCGTTCAAACTTTGCATTCGTCAAAGAATCCTCCATTTGCAGCAATTACAGCCTTGCAGACCTTGGGCATTCTAGTTGTCAATTTGTTGAGGTAATCTGAAGAGATTTCACCCCATGCTTCCTGAAGCACCTCCCACATGTGATTGGCTTGATGGAAACTTCTTACGTACCATACGGTCAAGCTGCTCCCACAACAGCTCAATAGGGTTGAGATCCGGTGACTGTGCTGGCCACTCCATTATAGACAGAATACCAGCTGACTGCTTCTTCCCTAAATAGTTATTGCATAGTTTGGAGCTGTGCTTTGGCTCATTGTCCTGTTGTAGGAGGAAATTGGCTCCAATTAAGCGCCGTCCACAGGGTATGGCATGGCATTGCAAAATGGAGTGATAGCCTTCCTTCTTCTAGATCCCTTTTACCCTGTACAAATCTCCCACTTTACCACCACCAAAGCACACCCAGACCATCACATTGCCTCCACCATGCTTGACAGATGGTGTCAAGTACCCCTCCATCATCTGTCAGTCTGCCAGTTCCGTTTCTTGTCTATTTCTCGCATGGAATAGCCTTCATTTCTCAGAACAAGAATAGGCTGATGAGTTTCAGAAGAAAGCCCTTTGTTTCTGGCCATTTTAATCCTGTAATCGAACCCACAAATGCTGACGTTCCAGATACTCAACTAGTCTAAAGAAGGCCAGTTTTATTGCTTCTTTAATAAGCACAACAGTTTTCAGCTGTAACATAATTGCAAAAGGGTTTCCCAATGATCAATTAACATTTTAGAATGATAAACTTGGATTAGCTAACACAACGTGCCATTGGAACATAGGAGTGATGGATGCTGATAATGGGCCTCTGTACGCCTATGTAGATATTCCATTAAAAATCTGCTGTTTCCACTACAATAGTAATTTACAACATTAACAATGTCTACACTGTATTTCTGATCAATTTGATGTTATTTTAATGGACACTCAAAGGTGCTTTTCTTTCAAAAACATGGACATTTCTAAGTGACCCCAAACGTTTGAACTGTAGTGTACACGTTTGCCAGTCCAGGTTCACTTACAGTTATCCAAACACAGTCTTTCCATGATGTTGAATGTGAAAACATGCAGCCTTACTATAATGTGAAGTCAAGTACAACTGACCTGACCTGTCCTCTGTATCATCAAGCAGAGGTGTGTGTGTGTATTCTTGCTTTTGCCTCGTTGTCCCTCTCCTCCTGAAGCATTTAGTGAATGGGAGGTATAAACTCCTGCATGCTATTGAGCAGATGACGGATGCATGCTCTGTGTGTTACTGACTGAGAGAGAACGGGAAGGCGGGGCCTCTGTCTAACTGACTGAGCCCAGAAACAAGGCCATGCATGTACAATGCTGATGACGCATAACGGGGAGAACATAGGCTTACTTTACATGGCCCCTGTTGTCCTAGAGGACTTGCTCTGGAGGTGAACAATGCCAAGAATTTCTTCACAGATGTGGATGGAAATGTGAGCTAAATCTTGTGATGAAATTGTGGGAACTTTTGTACCTGTAGGACTAAAAGGGGCAAATCAAAGCTTTAAATACAAGGCATAGAATGAATTAATGTTGCATACTTATATCAAATTAAATGTATTTATATAGCCCTTCGTACACCAGCTGATATCTCAAAGTGCTGTACAGAAACCCAGCCTAAAACCCCAAACAGCAAGCAATGCAGGTGTAGAAGCACCTGGAAAAACTCCCTAGAAAGGCCAAAACCTAGGAAGAAACCTAGAGAGGAACCAGGCTATGTGGGGTGGCCAGTACTCTTCTGGCTGTGCCGGGTGGAGATTATAACAGAACATGGCCAAGATGTTCAAATGTTCATAAATGACCAGCATGGTCCAATAATAATAAGGCAGAACAGTTGAAACTGGAGCAGCAGCACGGCCAGGTGGACTGGGGACAGCAAGGAGTCATCATGTCAGGTAGTCCTGAGGCATGGTCCTAGGGCTCAGGTCCTCCGAGAGAGAGAAAGAAAGAGAGAATTAGAGAGAGCACACTTAAATTCACACAGGACACCGAATGGGACAGGAGAAGTACTCCAGATATAACAAACTGACCCTAGCCCCCCGACACACAAAGTACTGCAGCATAAATACTGGAGGCTGAGACAGGAGGGGTCAGGAGACACTGTGGCCCCATCCGAGGACACCCCCGGACAGGGCCAAACAGGAAGGATATATGCCTCAAACATGGATGGAAATATGAATATGATAATAGAAAAGTAAGACACTAGACAAAATATTTTTATTTAAAAAGATTTTAAAGCTGCAATATGTACAACTTTTTGTGCGACCTGACAAAGTTCATATTCACATTGTAAGTTATAGATCTGTCATTCTCATTGAAAGCAAGTCTAAGAAACTGTAGATCTGTTCTATGTGCAGTATTTCTGTGCTTCCGTTTTTAAGTTTAGTTTTTGTGTCTTTTACATTAGGTTTTGTACACAAGCTTCAAACCGCTAAAAGAAAATACAATATTTCTGGTTCTGGAAAATATATTTCACAGCGGTTTAGGTGGTACAATGATTCTCTACACTATGCCTGCTTGTTTTGTCACAAACTGAAATTAAGTGAACCATTCGAATTTTAGCTACCAGGAAATTATTTCTGCATAGTGCATCTTTTTAAATAAAAAATCATCTGAATTTGAGGTTACTGAAGCTGAGAGACATTGTACTACTAGACTAGAGTAAGCTGATAGATCCCATATTGATCCCGTGTTTTTATCATGGGGCTCTGGGCCTCCGTTCCCTTTCATGGAGATCATTTACCCTCTATAGAGAGAGACATTGGGTGACTGGAGACACTGAGCTCAGATCAAAGGAATCTGGTGAGATCAGGGAGGATGACTTCATGATGCAGAAAGAGTTCAGTCCCATAGGAAAGGGGAGTGAGGAGTGGAGATGGCAATGGTCACAGAGGAGAAGAAAGAGTTCAGTCCCAGAGGAAAGGGGAGTGGAGATGGCAATGGTCACAGAGGAGAAGAAAGAGGGGGCGAGGGAGAAGAGGAGACGACAATGTGCAGTTAATTAGTTTAGTTACTAAGGCCCAGTCGTTCTCCCCCAGATGACATGATGCAAGAGGAATGGGTTTGGGAACACAGGCTAGGCTACACCAGAGAGAGGAATGGGGTTGGGAACACAGGCTAGGCTACACCAGAGAGAGGAATGGGGTTGGGAACACAGGCTAGGCTACACCAGAGAGAGGAATGGGGTTGGGAACACAGGCTAGGCTACACCAGAGAGAGGAATGGGGTTGGGAACACAGGCTAGGCTACACCAGAGAGAGGAATGGGGTTGGGAACACAGGCTAGGCTACACCAGAGAGAGGAATGGGGTTGGGAACACAGGCTAGGCTACACCAGAGAGAGGAATGGGGTTGGGAACACAGGCTAGGCTACACCAGAGAGAGGAATGGGGTTGGGAACACAGGCTAGGCTACACCAGAGAGAGGAATTGGGTTGGGAACACAGGCTAGGCTACACCAGAGAGAGGAATGGGGTTGGGAACACAGGCTAGGCTACACCAGAGAGAGGAATGGGGTTGGGAACACAGGCTAGGCTACACCAGAGAGAGGAATGGGGTTGGGAACACAGGCTAGGCTACACCAGAGAGAGGAATGGGGTTGGGAACACAGGCTATTATACCAGAGAGGGGAATGGGGTTGGGAACACAGGCTAGGCTACACCAGAGAGAGGAATGGGGTTGGGAACACAGGCTATTATACCAGAGAGAGGAATGGGGTTGGGAACACAGGCTATTACACCAGAGAGAGCTGCAGACATGCTCTGATCCACATAGTGCTCTGTGGAACAGTATTAATGTGTTACTTTGTTAATGCTGTGTAATCCATGAATGTGATCAGAATGCCACTCCACTCTTTAAACCACGTCTAATCACCCAATTGACCTGCTTTCCCAGAAGATGGAAAAAATAACCCAAAGAGGCTAATGACTTCTGTTCTGAAGACCACAGGGCAAGTAGGCCATTGTAGATGGGGCTAGTAGTGGGTCTCGTGCACATGTATGTTGATGAAGAATCCAGGCCTAGGCCCGTGGTGTATAATGACAGAATATCTTTCTTTTTTGTTTTCCTCTCCAGGAGAAACTGTGGAAGAACAGAGGAAGACGACCCAGAACGCGAACATCGGCAAACCATCATGTAACGTTATTGTGCAACCATCAAAGGTGATTGTCTTTTATAACCAGGGGGCAGCGCTATGCAGAACATGCAGTATAACACGCTATGTAGGAGAATGGCCAATGTAGTGTCATTTAGGACCCAACCTGGGCGATGTAACTCAAAACTGCCAAGTGGTTTGTCTCGTAAATGCTGTCCTCAGTACCAGGAAACACAACTGTTGTAGACTTAAACAGACAGCAGTGAGACTGACTGGCTCATCCTGCCTTCATATAGTCTGCCTACAGTCTGTTGCTGCTGTGTTGGGGACAGATGCTGAGTGGCATGGGTGTGATCCTGCACACACACACACAGAGACTTGAGGACCATCACATGCCACTACCATTCAGCACGCTCCATGCCTGCTTCACTGGGTCTGGACTGCAGTCTGGACATATGGTGGCTGTAGAGAAGCTCTATGGTGTTGCTGCTAGTTCTCTGTTTGATCTGGTTGGTCCTTGAAGTCGCCTGTGGTCATTATTATGGGTTTAATCAAGGCGTGTGTGTGTGTGTGTTTGTTTGTGTGTGTGTGTGTGTGTGTGTGTGTGTTGAAGCGTAAGCTGCATATGGTGACATGGCACTGCTGCTTGGCTCCCATTCAATGAGTGTTATCTACAGTGCTTTGCCTCCATGTTGCGCACCCTTCACCTACATGATGTACAAACTCCTACCTCCACCAATATAAACCTGTCCAGCTTCACACACTCTCCTGTGTTATGGGCAATATATGAAACATATGGAGGGCCAGATGGCAGGACCACTACCTACAGTGTTCTGTATTGGTTATTACAGAGGTAATTAGTGGTTAAGATGTAACGTTACTTTACATGTGAAGTGCTAGAAGTCATGAAAAAGCAAAGCACCACACTGCTTGCTGATCATGCTCCCAAGTGAGTCCTCGTCACCACCGTGTTTGAGAGAACCAACACTCAGACTCTTTTAAGGACGTTTCCGTGGTTACGTCCCAACCGAATGCTCTCTTAATTGAAGAGGAATAAGCCATTTCCTGTAACATCTTCTCTGCATTTAGGCTTTTATTCCAAGGCCCGAAGCACTGCTTAAGTCTCCAATCTAGCACTTTATGTGTACACCAAATCCTTTTGAATCAAATAAGTCAATTGAAGAGTACAAATAGTAGGCCGATTTAATATCATGGTAGACAGAATAATTGTATTGTGTGACGCTTGCTTGTGTTTAGTAGTACACTTACTGGTACACTAGTTGAGTTGCTACGGTTACGGTTTGGGACAGCACCCTAGTGACTTCCTCCCATGGATGTTGCTGAGTTCTGAAACCTCATCGGCATCAATCTGTTTTCATGTCTGACAAAAGTTAGCCACGTTAAGTGTTCCTTTTTCATTGTGTAGCCTACACTTGTTTCTAAATGCAATGTCTGAAGGTGGATGTTTTCTCACCTCTTCTCCTTAGTCCTCCAGTACCACACCTACCCAGGCCCACCACTCTCCAGCCCCTGCTCCACCTTCAGTGATCGCCCCATCACCAGGACCTATGTGGAAGCCCCCCGCACCCATAGTGGAGGCAGCACTGTCTCTCCCAGAGCTACTAGGAGATGTCCCATTCACCCTGGCCCCCCATGTTTTGGCCATGCAGACAGGGGGTCCTGGGTTCCCCCTCTTCTCTGAGATGCTGATGTCGCCCCAAGACATCAACCACAACCTGGCCTCCTTCACCTATGACTTCACCCTGGAGAACTCTGTGCTCTGTGACCATTGACCTGTAGATTGACTTGCTGACTATGACCGCTGACCTTTTGATCTGTCAACCTCCCCTCCAATACCAGCCCTACGTCAACCCTGGGTCGTGTTCATTGGGCAGCAAACAGATGAAAACGTACTGAAACAAGACGGGACTACCTGTGCCTGTCCAATAAGAAAGTCACATGTTTGTTTTCCAAAGTGTTTAGCTACGTTTGCCCTACTGAACACTACCTTGGACTGTCTTGGCTCGTTACCAATCAGGTTTAGTTTCAGTCTGAGAATGGTAGTACTATAATTAATGGGAAACCTGGTTATTGTGATGATCAGAGTTAGAAAACAGGTGTGAGTCAGTTGGGGTCAAAACTGCACCTGCCGGCAGTGATGTAGGTTACACACAGTATGTAGGTAGATGGGTTCGCAGAGTTCCACCATTAAGATTGTAGACTACTAGTTCAAGGTGAATCACTTTCTGATGCGCCTGTCATAGTAGTGCTGGTTCACTGTTTTAAGAACGGTGTGTATCAGAAGAGCGCTAGCTTCATGTCTGACTGGCATGCTTCATCATAGCTTTGTGTTTCATTTGAACAGTGTCTGGGTCTGTAGATTCACCTGTTGTTGCTGTTAGTTTAGAAGTCACTGATTGACCTTTGGGTTTGCACTAATGTACGCATGAGACAGATTTCAGATAGTTTTCAAATCTTAGAAAGGAAATTACACGTATTCTTTATTTGGTTACGATGTTTTCTCTCTGCTGTCCTCACTTTTGCCCATGAAGTTAAGAACGCTTTAACAAAACATTTGAAAAAAGTGTTTGTGTAGCATAAGCATTTCTATAGAGGAACTATGTAGCTTTCTGATCTATTTTAACCTGTAAGAATATATATCCCCTATTTTTCAACATGTATTATCAGGACTCACTCGATATGGTGACTCTTATGTGGCCTTTCTCTCTTGATCATCATCAGCATGGCTCTAATGAACGCATCATGTGTTGTAACTTTCCCAAACGTTGTATTTATTGTTATTTATTCTGAACCAACCAAGTTTCCCCCAGTCTTCATGGCACAGTTTAGATTTGACAGTGTTTCAATGTATCCTGTCACATATACTGCATTCATTGCACACTGGCGAACAAATGATCTTGTGAACACACATATGTTCAGTTACCTCTGACTGCTGTACAAATGTGAGGGGGCAAGAAAATACCAATTATATATAGTTAAAATACTTTTTAGGACTATTATTTGAAGGAAACTCCCTATGGGTTAACTCCTAAGACAACCACTCAAGAACCCGAAAAGATGACTCATAAGTTGCTGTTATTTTCAGTGCCATGTTGTGGTATTCCACATCATGTGAAATCATCCATAGAGGCTGCATTTACACACACAGCCAAATGATTCTTTCTTTGATCAGTTCTTTTGCCAATAATTGTGAAAGAAAATCTGAATTGGGCTGCATGTGTAATCGCAGCCTTACTACTGCATACATTATGAAATATTTGGGATTTACCCTGTCTGGACAATCCTTTGCTGTGCATACCTGGAAACCAAGGGTATTTATATCTGTCTGTGTTAAACAATACTGTGGATTTCCCCAGGCCTCTTCCTCTCTTTGTAATTCAATCACTGACCTATAACATAGCATTTTTAAATTATTTTTTATTCACCGGCGTGGAAGGCTACAGTTGTTTGCTTTGTATTTTGGGGGGGGATTTGAGTTTGAGTAACTTAATTTATTTGGTTTACTTGGATGTGTTTTGGGGGTTTAGTTACGGTGTGGTTAATTTGTGGTTGTTGTGCATGTTTGCTATTAACAATACATTGTTTTCATTTATCTTGTCATTTTTAACTGAGGGGGTTTCTCTAAAGATGGTTGACCTGTAAAATCGTGAGTACTGTGTTTTTATTAGTAGTAGCTGGTACATAGGAAATACAGCACATTCGGAAAGTATTCAGACCCCTTGACTTTTTCCACATTTTGTTACGTTACATCCTTGTTTTAAAAGTAATTAAATTGTTTTTCCCCCCTCAATCTACACACAATACCCCATAATGAAAAACTGACATCACATTTACATAAGTCTTCAGACCCTTTACTCAGTACTTTGTTGAAGCACCTTTGGCGGTGATTACAGCTACAAGTCCTCTTGGTTATGATGCTACAAGCTTGGCACACCTGTATTTGGGGAGTTTCTCCCATTCTGTGCAGACCCTCTCAAGCTCTGTCAGGTTGGATGGGGAGCATCACTGCACAGATATTTTCAGGTCTCCTGAGATGCTCGATCAGGTTCAAGTCTGGGCTCTGGCTGAGCCACTCATGGACATTCAAAAACTTGTCCCGAAGCCACTCCTGCGTTGTCTTGGCTGAGTGCTTATGGTCGTTGTCCTGTTGGAACGTGAACCTTCGCCCCATTCTGAGGTCCTGAGAACTCTGTGGCAGGTTTGCATGAAGGATCTCTCTGAACTTTGCTCTGTTCATCTTTCTCTCGAGCCTAACTAGTCTCCCAGTCCCTCCAGCTGAAAAACATCCCCACAGCATGACGCTGCCACCACCATGCTTCACTGTAGGGATGGTTCCAAGTTTCTTCCAGACGTGACACTAGGCATTCAGGCAAAATAGTTGGTTTCATCAGACCAGATAATCTTGTTTTTCATCGTCTGAGAGTCCTTTAGGTGCCTTTTTGCAAACTCCAAGCAGGCTGTTATGTGCCTTTTTACTGAGGATTGGCTTCCTTTTGGCCACTCTACTATAAAGGCCTGATTGGTGGAGTGCTGCAGAAATGGTTGTCCTTCTGGAAGGTTCTCCCATCTCCACAGAGCAATTCTGGAGCTCTCTCAGAGTGACCATCGGGTTCTTGGTCACCTCCCTGACTAAAGCCCTTATCTCCCGATTGCTCAGTTTGGCCAGGCGGTCAGCTCTAGGAAGAGTCTCTTGGTTAATTCCAAACTTCTTCCATTTAAGAATGATGGAGGCCACTGTGTTCTTGGGGATTTTCAATGCTGCAGACATTTTTTGGTACCCTTCTGCAGATCTGTGCCTCAACACAATAATGTCTCGGAGTTCTACAGACAATTCCTTCGACCTCATGGCTTGATTTTTGCTCTGACATGCACTGTCAACTGTGGGACCTTATATAGACAGGTGTGTGCCTTTCCAAATAATGTCCAATCAATTGAATTTACTCCAATCAAGTTGTAGAAACAGCTCAAGGAAGATAAAAGGAAACAGGATGCACCAGAGCTCAGTTTCAAATCTCATAGCAAAGCGTCTGAATACTTGTGTAAATAAGGTATTTCTGTTTAAGTTTTTGTAAATTTGCAAAAATGTCTAAACCTGTTTTGCTTTGACATGATTGTGTGTAGATTGATGAGGGACAAAATGCATTTAATCCATTTTAGAATAAGACTGTAATGTAAGTAAATGTGAAGGGGTCTGAATACTTTCAGAATGCACTATATGTCATATTGGGTTAGAGGATATGTTTTACATCCTATCTGCCCTACTTACCTGCTTCTGTTTTCATACCTGACCATCAGCCAAGTGTTTGCACGTTATCCTGATATTATGTACTCCGTGTTGGGGAAGCTACTTTGAACAGATCACGCTGTAGTCAGATGTTAAACTAATATGAAATTTATCCAATTAATCACAACAACAAAATTCAAGTGAGAATTTAGGCAGTCCGATGCTGAAAAAGAAAGATGATTGCCTATTTCACCCATATTTTATTTTTGGAAAATAGTAGTAGAATGTAGTTCCAGTAGTTAGCCACACCAGTAAATGATTTCAATGTAGTTCAACTACCACCAAGCTAGTGCAAAAATGTTGTTAAATCACCAGTTGAACTACATGTACAGTACTTCACTACTTTCCAACACTGCAAGTACTGTAACTTCAAATTGATATTAAGAGTTATGGAGGATGTTACATGCAATAATACATCTGGTTAACCTCTGAACATGCAGTTGTGCGTTCTTTGAAAATGTGCCTACCTCTGAAGAAGTTTGAATGCCACTTTAAAAAGCAAACTATTTTACCTTGTGGTAAATCTGCCAAGTTTACACCCCCTTATTCTGAACCCTGTCTTCAGCTTTACTTCCTTTTCAGTCCTTGTCCAATGCCTTTTATTTTGGTTCTGTATCTTGTATCTTGTGTTTTAATTGTATATGCATTTCATTTGTGAATCAGCTATACATAATCTTATGTTTGAATGTGGGTGAAAGAACTTGATCAAATTTGTACAAAAGCAGACTATTAAAAAATATGTAAACTATTGTGATGATTCTTGTCTTGTTGGTAGGGAAAATACATATGGTGCAAGTTTAGTACTTTGTAAATCTGTAATAAATGTGTTTGAACAGCAATATGTGGCTTTTTAGGAGGGGTCTAGATACAATAGTTTAATCTTTAAACTGTGCAGTGGTTGTTTCAATTTACTCAAACTTGTCAATGCCACGACGATGACTGGTCTAAAGCCGCTTGGGGAAAAATCGATTTGATTGGTCATCCAACTCGGGAACTCTGCGTCTTTCTAGAGCTCCGACTTTCTGACTTAAAGATCACCGACGTCATGATTTGACATCATTTTTCCGAGTTCCCAGTTGTTTTTCACTCGGCATTATGGATACAGTGCAGTTATCAACATAAACTCAGATGACCTTTCTTTTTTTACGGAATATTCTGCACAACCCATTTCTCTAAGATTTAACTCCGCATCAATTTAACTCTGCGCCACTCAGGGCAGTCCTTTTAGCTATCTCGAGAGCAGTCTACGTTGAATTTTCAACTAACTTCAATGAATCGATTGGTGGATGCTTAGAATTTGGCCAATGACCTCGACCTTACAGTATTATTTTGACCAATCAGAGCTTTACAGTGAGTGATTTTGCCACGCCCTGATTCGTCAACCAGTAGTTTTGACAGAGGAGGAACACAGGAAAGGGGTTGCGTGTTGCAAGACAACATTGAGACAAAACTAGCTAGCTATGTTGTGATTGCGCTTTTATAAGTACAGTTCGTGGTTAAAGTCGTTTTTGTTCAATATGAAGATGTTTAATTGAGAGTTTTTCGGGAATCCATACTTGTTCGAACACTTCAAAAATGACAAGTAGCAGGAAAAGTGCGAAAAATGTAGGTAGCTAAGCAGTTTACTCTAAACTACACTTTTACAAAAACATATGTTCCAGCTAACTTTTTTGGGAAAGTTACCAACTTGCTTTCTTATGTCACATTTATATTCTTGAGCAAGCCAACGAAAATACTTTCCGGTAACGTGAGTTTTATTCAAGACTACTTTGTATTTTTGCCAAGTTTTTTAACTGGAAGAGTTGCACTGTGGCAATCAACATCATGTCGACAGCATCATCAGCAACCAATTCAACCCAACCGCAGCAAAAGAGGGTCAAGCGTAGCGGTGACGGCTCTCCAACCATCTCTCCAGCCGGCTGCAGCAACTGCAACACCACCACGATCCGGCTGCAGCCTATTCGTGCCACGGTGCCGTACCAGCTCTTGCGTGGAAGTCAGCACAGCCCAACCCGCCCCTGCTCCTCTTCATTCACAATCGCGAGCAATACAGGACCGACATCGACGTCCGGTTGCAACAGTCCTGGCAGTCCGACGCAGCTGCTACTCGCGAATCCGGTTGGAAACGGCTCGGTGGAGGGCAGGCTGGTCGCAAGGCAAAGACGATCGCCGCCGGACAGCAAGGGCTCACCTGAGCAGTGTCCGAACTCGCCTGTTTTCAAAGGTGCAGTAGTACCCGCTTGTCCATCATTTATTGCTTCCAAAGCTAAATATGCAATATGTTGCTATAATTAGCAAGCTAATTGGGTCAGATCGGGGGTCTCTGCTAGACGCATCAGCATCACTAGCACGCAAACATTATTTTTCTCAACATTGTGTGTTTATAAGCCTATCCAGATATAGTAACTAACATACCTTTCTAACCCTGACAATGATGTAATTTATTGCGTATGAATGATTATGGACCCAGTAGCCAAATGTTGTCATGTTCAAATAATGAATTGGCATCGAGGGGATACTTCGAAAGCAGACGTGCATATTAACTGTTGTTTAATGTTCAAACAATTGCTTTGGGCTTTCGATGAATGGTCTCGGTGGCTATTATATTATTATGGTGATGATGCAGTTACTGTACCCCCAGGCCAGCGCGCGCCAGTTAGGCTAAATACGGGTTACATATCTAGAATACTGGCAACGGCAACCACATAGTGGACATGTTAAAATGGTTAACTAAATACCAATCATGATTAGTGTGACATAGTCATTTATTTAGGTATCTTGTCAAGTGTACGCTTGTTTGCCGGTGCTAAGGAATGGAAAGAATTACGTAGTCGAGGGAAGGTCGTTCGCTTATGACAACACTGAGGCCTAGCAGGAGCGAGTGCATTTCGAGACGTAAACACGATAATTATATTGCAAGTGCTGCTCCTGCTCGTTGCAAATACGTTTTTCTAAAGCTGCACTGTTATTCGACACCTTACAGGTGTGCAGGAGTGCAATGTACTATATTTGACAGATAAATACATCCATCTAAGAGGTGAAATGCTATTTTGGAGTGCTATTCTTTCCCAGCACTTATGATTGCATGGATCCTAGAAGAGGTAGAGACAGGGTATTCCAATGCATTTCTCTAGCTACCAGGTCCACAATATATGGTCTCTATTCACCCTCTTTCAAAATAGGAGACCCAAATATGACTACAGTACCCAGGTGTGCAATGCAAATTCTGCAGGTCTAGTAGTACTGTCTGCTGGTAGTACTACTGCTTTGACAGTGGGATACCATGACCCAGACCCCCTAGAAAGCCTTGACCCTTGACCTTACTCTGTGTCAAGCCAGAGATGATGAATGCAATATGGAGATGTTCTGCACATTTTAGGTGCAGGGCATTGGACAGTTGGCCCCATGACTTGGGTTGGGCCCCATGACTTGGGTTGAATCCCATTCTGCCAAAACTAACCTCCAAAACTAGGTTTTGGCCTTTCTAGGGAGTTTTTCCTAGCCACCGTGCTTCTACACCTGCATTGCTTGCTGTTTGGGGTTTTAGGCTGGGTTTCTGTACAGCACTTTGAGATATCAGCTGATGTACGAAGGGCTATATAAATACATTTGATTTGATTGCAGCGCACAGAATGGAAAAGCCCCCCAAAATGAGCCGTCTTATCATACAATCTCATAGAAAGCACATGATATTCTAAAGGCTAGATTTCTCAGATGTAACTGTTTAGGATAGGTGTTCCATGTAACTGTGCAGCATGCACTAGTCTGTGCATAAATGTTGTTTGTTTGATAATGGGTGACAGGCAGGTCTGTTAGGAGACAGGCTATTCATTCCTTCCTGCTCACTCTGGTTGGTCGCTGCTGAAAGTGTTCAGGCCATGGTGACATATTCTGACGTTCCATCACATTACCTTTTAAAGTGGCAATATGTAACTTTTTGACTGACCAAATTCACATGGAAATGTGAGTTCTATAACTATCATTCTACTTGAAAGCAAGTCTAAGAAGCGGTAGATCTGTTCTATGTGCGTTATTTCTATGCCTCCCGTTAAGTTATGTTGTTGTGTCTGTTTTGTACATCAGCTCCAAACAGCTGAAACAACAATATTTTTGCTTATGGAAAATATACTTCACAGCTGTTTTAGATGGTACAATTATTTCCTACACTATACTAGCTTATTCTGTTACATAAACTGAAATTAAGCAAACTAGATGTTTACCAACCAGGAAATGGTGGAGCAATTACTGTATCGTGCAACTTTAAGCATGATGATGGTGATGTCATCTCTCAGAACCTTAGACTTGGTGAACCCCTGTAGAGTGATGGTCCCACAACAGTCTCATTCATTTTCATTCATCGTGACTCAAAAGGCCCTATTAACAAATCACCTTTAGCTGAAATCTAGCTTATATGAACCAGAAATAACAGGAAGGTGTTTAAAACCATCTGTTTGAAGTTGGCTAACACTCTGTCAGTTCTCTGTTGGAGTAGAAACAGGCCTAACTCACATTGCTACAGGGGCATTCTGTTGAGGCATTGATTTTGAGCGGGGGTGTTCTGCAGAGTACATCTGCTGCTTGCATTTCCATAGTATATTGAATCTGGGCTCATAACCCATTATGTATAGAACAATCAATACCTTGTTGTACAAAAGGAGGATTCGTGAGACGAGAAGTGGCGAAGCTGTAAAGTTGTGCCGTTATGGTTACAGGTCTTTAAGCATATTGCTTGTAAAGCAGGCTTATAGAGGACTGCAGGCTGGGAGTGATTTAGAATACTCTGGCATGAATGGCTTTAATGGTGAAAATGGAACCGTTTTATCTTCGGGGGGGGACAGATCACTTCCATATGTAACCTAGGCCTAAACCTGTGACATGTCAAGTTATGAACAATGGGACAGTGAATATGTTTACGTAGGTGTTATCTAATCTAATATACGTTCCTTTTGACACTTGAAGTCATTAACTACAAGGGATTTCTTTTGAACTCTCTCCAGGTATAACTTCAGAGAGAGAGAGAGAGTGTTGTAAACTACACTGAAAAGTGTGTGTGTGACGCATCAGTTAATTAGCCAGTCCACTATGCTCTCGTGAAGCTGTAAAACAAAGTTAAGGCAGCTTCCGGTAATAGGCTTGGCATTAAAGGAACACAACACCACAACAACCATCTACTTCCTGATGAAAGTATCCATACTGCAAATCTGTGAGCTACGTCCTATATTAAGCTAGTGCACTACTTTTGACCAGAGCCACAGGCTTCCAAAATGGCACCTAGTGCACTAGTTTTGGACAGCTCTATAGGAATCTGTCATGTAAAGAGCCTGTTCTGCTAGTGACATTCCTTGTGTGACCCTGTGCTGAACTGTCAGCCACACTTAATGAGAGAGCTATTATGACTGATTAATAGGTGACCTCATCACCTTGAACAGTGAACACAACCGGCCTCTCTTCCAAACTCCAATATTTTATCTTGCCTTTAAATAGTAAGTGGTTGAATGAATGAGTTAGTTGTGCAGATGGAGAGGGATTGTGTATCTTGTGTGAATGCTGTGCATTCAAACTCTGGCAACACAAAGACCACGGGTTAAATTCCTGCAGGGATCACTTGCACACACTCAAAATATATTCACACACTACTGCAGGTGGCTTTGGATAACAGTCTGCTAAGTGTCATGTATTATATTATTATTAAACCCTTCGTAAATCTTTCAACGCTGTTCGGCTGCACAGTGAGAGTGATTTCATCTACACCATTATTTAAGAACTATAATTTTGAATCATCCCATTCTTTTCTGTCACAACTGTCAAATAAGTGTCCCCTAGCCTTCTCCATGAAAGGTAAGCCTACATCTTGGCTAGAGATGCTTGTATCTGCGACCAGACACAAATGTTAGGCTATTTCAACTTATTCTTTCCATTGTTTACGTTTTGACATTTTGGTCTGGCTGGGAATCATTGAAATTGCCGGAAAGCATATGCACCCAGGGCATTGTTCCAAAGTGGGAATAAGGGTGTTTTTCTTTATATTTTGAGGGCATGATGATGGGCGCTCTCAATGTAGAGGCAGGAAGTTCTGTTTCCAAAATAGTAGTTTAGCTGAAGTTCTTATCCAGAGCCACCGATTTTATAGTTTGTTTGTATGTATTGGCTAGAGATCGGCAATCATTTCCAAGTATAATCAAAGCATTATTTCAAAAGTTATCTTGGCCAGTTTCATTGAATCATTCAATGTTTAGATTAGTAGTTGTTTTAGTCACATTATGTTAGTGGTTACATAATGTGAACCTGTGAATGGTCATGCTGTAGTCAATATGCTATTGTAATGGGGGCCATAACCATATTAGGGTTATTAAATGACCTGAGACTGATGGTTATTGCATGGTTTAGCTGTTGTTTCCGTCACATATGTAACCTAGGCCTGTGACGTTCCTGTTAGGATAGGTGTTCCATATGTAACCTAGGCCTAAACCTGTGACGTTCCTGTTAGGATAGGTGTTCCATATGTAACCTAGGCCTAAACCTGTGACGTTCCTGTTAGGATAGGTGTTCCATATGTAACCTAGGCCTAAACCTGTGACACGTTCCTGTTAGGATAGGTGTTCCATATGTAACCTAGGCCTAAACCTGTGACATGTTCCTGTTAGGATAGGTGTTCCATATGTAACCTAGGCCTAAACCTGTGACATGTTCCTGTTAGGATAGGTGTTCCATATGTAACCTAGGCCTAAACCTGTGACATGTTCCTGTTAGGATAGGTGTTCCATATGTAAGGCGTTCCGTCAAACATTGTTCTGGTGTGATGTGGGAGAGTTTCTCTGTCAGTCAACACCGTTCCTTTCTCTGTTTGTTCCCCTGGTAATTGCCATCGATCACCTTCATCTAAATCATTTTGTGTGTATTTGATACATAGTTGGTCCATGCCTCACCATTGTTCAGCAGTTTAGGATTAACTGGAAGGTTGCACTGTGCATTTATGTGTGTGTCAGGTAATGGTATGGGCATTTGTGTTAGCCTGTGGCCTGGGGAGAAAGTATGTTGGGCTTAGAACAGTCTTTGTAACCGTCATGGCTTCATTAGTTGTAGGCCCTGATTAGCACCCTGTTTTATTTTAAATTATTACTTATAGTAGGCCTATTTTATATAGTATCGTGTTCTACATTTTCCAGCACTGTTTAACTATTATTTTAAAACTGACTGCAGGTTGGCCAAGCATGGGAACCAAACAGATTTGACTACGTTTCTTTCGTGAGAGCAGCATTCAGTCTGGTTGGCTCTCTTTCCTTCATTAAATTCTCTACTTCTAGGCCAAACCTTGTGAAACCTGACTGTAACCGTTGGGCTTTATTTTGATAAGATCCCCTGAAGACTCCAGCTTATATGTTTAGTATTTATCTGACTAGTGCCATTGGTTTTCTAACCTTCCGCGTGACAGCGTGTCACATTGCCTAGCTTTGAAGGACATTTGCATATATATCCATTCCTTTACAGCCCCCCCCACCCCCCCCTTGTGCGTTAGGGATTTACCTACCGTTTTATCAGATATTATCAAAGTGCTGTTTGATTTTCTCGTTTCCTAATGTTGATATTAATGCTTGTATTGCCAACTATGACAAAATACAGGAAGTGTTTTAGACAACATGTATCTGTGACAGATGTTTTCAGTGCTCTAGGTTCTCTGGTAACATGTCTAAGTTCTGTATAGCGTTTTCTTCCCTATACCATGTCACTTTTTGGAAAAGGTCAAACCTTGTTCTGAGCTGGACTGAAAGAACTCTCCTAAGGTTGTTGGTGCAGTTTGTTAGTCATTGACTGCCTACGTAACGCAAAGGCTTAGGCATGAGGAGGCACATACAAACTCATGTTTACACTAGAGGTCGACCGATTATGATTTTTCAATACCGATTTATTGGAGGACCAAAAAAAGCCGATGCCGATTAATCGGCCAATTTTTATAAATGTATTTTTATTTATTTGTAATAATGACAATTACAACAATACTGAATTAACACTTATTTTAACTTAATATAATACATCAATAAAATCAATTTAGCCTCAAATAAATAATGAAACATGTTCAATTTGGTTTAAATAATGCAAAAACAAAGTGTTGGAGAAGGACATGAGAACATATGAAAGCTGGTGGTTCCTTTTAACATGAGTCTTCAATATTCCCAGGTAACAAGTTTTAGTTTGTAGTTATTATAGGACTATTTCTCTCTATACCATTTGTATTTCCTATACCTTTGACTATTGGATGTTCTTTTAGGCACTTTAGTATTACCAGTGTAACAGTATAGCTTCCGCCCCTCTCCTTGCCCCTACCTGGGCTCGAACCAGCGTTACCCATTTAGAGCAAGGGGAATAACTACTCCAAGTCTCAGAGCGAGTGACTTTTGAAACGCTATTAGCGCGCACCTCGCTTACTAGCTAGCCATTTCATATCGATTACACCAGCCTAATCTCGGGAGTTGATGGGCTTGAAGTCATAAACAGGGCTGTGCTTGAAGCACAGGGAAGAACTGCTGGCAAAATGCACGAAAGTGCTGTTTGAATGAATGCTTACGAGCCTGCTGGTGCCTACCATCGCTCAGTCAGACTGCTCTAACAAATCATAGACTTAATTATAACATAATAACACACACAAATACGAGCCTTAGGTCATTAATATGGTAGAATCCGGAAACTATCATCTCGAAAGCAAGACGTTTATTTTTTCAGTGAAATACGGAACCGTTCCGTATTTTATCTAAGGGGAGGCATCCATAAGTCTAAATATTCCTGTTACATTGCACAACCTTCAATGTTGTCATAATTACGTAAAATTCTGGCAAATTAGGCAGCCCAAACTGTTGCATATACCCTGACTCTGCGTGCAATGAACGCAAGAGAAGTGACACAATTTCACCTGGTTAATATTGCCTGCTAACCTGGATTTCTTTCAGCTAAATATGCAGGTTTAAAAATATATACTTCTGTGTATTGATTTTAAGAAAGGCATTGATGTTTATGGTTAGGTACACATTGGAGCAAGGACAGTCCTTTTTTCAGTCCTTTTTCGCACCGCATCGGTTATATGCAAAGCAGGACACGCTAGATAAACTAGTAATATCATCAACCATGTGTAGTTAACTAGTGATTATGATTGATTGTTTTCTATAAGATACGTTTTGGTAGCTAGCAACTTACCTTGACTTACTGCACTCGCGTAACAGGCTGGCTCCTCGTGGAGTGCAATGAGAGGCAGGTGGTTAGAGCGTTGGACTAGTTAACTGTAAGGTTGCAAGATTGAATCCCCCGAGCTGACAATGTAAAAATCTGTCATTCTGGCCCTGAACAAGGCAGTTAAACCACTGTTCCTAGGTCGTAATTGAAAATAAGAACATGTTCTTAACTGACTTGCCTAGTTAAATAAAGATTAAATAAAGGTGTATAAAAAAATATAAAAAAATCGGCCTTAATGAATCATCCATTCCCTAGTTTATACACACACACACACACACACAAGGTGGAAACAACATCATTGCACGTGCTGCACTGACCATGCAGACTGAACGCAAGTGTCTCGTGGTCAAGAAACAACAAATTCGCTCCCTGAGTGACGGGGTGGGACGAGGTCTGTGTGGAAAGCGGCATGGAGAGAGAGCAGAGAGGGATGACTCAAGTAGGGGAGTAAACTATAAAAATGGACGTTACACACGGCATATCACATTTAACAAACCATTATAGAAGGTAAAGTAAAAACCCAAACCGGTTCCTGCATTAATACCGGTATATAGTAAAATACGGTATACCACCCAGCCCTACCTACTAGGCCGTAGGAGAAGCTTGATCCGTTTTGAGCCCAGACCTGTTCCACCTAGCCTCATCATGAGCAATAATCTCCTGTGTGTCACATCCTAGTGTAACTTATCTAACCATTACAGACACAGCCGCCTGAGGCTGTAGAGCTGGTGTGAGGAAGACCTACACTCTTAGCACCCTTATTCTCTATCTAGAACCGGCTGTCCACATAGGAGAACCCTTTGAAGTAGTGTTGTCAAGATACCAACATTATTCTAATGTTAGACAAGTTTTCTTTGCTGTAAACATGCCTGTTGCACGCAGTACTCAGACTGCCCTGTGCTCGTATACCAGTGAGGAAATACACAATGTATCAAACTCTGCTCCAATGTATCAAAATGTAACAGAAGACTCATCAGGGACTGCATCTCCACTCACCATCACGGTTCAATTCTGATTTAAAAAATGATATAGGAATAGGTATGCATGAGGAGTGGATGGAGAGAAGCAGGTGAGGGATGGAGAAATAGGTGTACAGGAGGACTAGAAGGAGAGAAGCAGGTGAGGGATGGAGGAATAGATGTACCTGAGGACTAGAAGGAGAGAAGCAGGTGAGGGATGGAGAAATAGATGTACCTGAGGACTAGAAGGAGAGAAGCAGGTGAGTGATGGAGGAATAGATGTACCTGAGGACTAGAAGGAGAGAAGCAGGTGAGGGATGGAGAAATAGATGTACCGGAGGACTAGAAGGAGAGAAGCAGGTGAGGGATGGAGAAATAGATGTACCGGAGGACTAGAAGGAGAGAAGCAGGTGAGGGATGGAGAAATAGATGTACCGGAGGACTAGAAGGAGAGAAGCAGGTGAGGGATGGAGAAATAGATGTACCGGAGGACTAGAAGGAGAGAAGCAGGTGAGGGATGGAGAAATAGATGTACCGGAGGACTAGAAGGAGAGAAGCAGGTGAGGGATGGAGAAATAGATGTACCTGAGGACTAGAAGGAGAGAAGCAGGTGAGGGATGGAGAAATAGATGTACCTGAGGACTAGAAGGAGAGAAGCAGGTGAGGGATGGAGAAATAGATGTACAGGAGGACTAGAAGGAGAGAAGCAGGTGAGGGATGGAGGAATAGGTGTACAGGAGGACTAGAAGGAGAGAAGCAGGTGAGGGATGGAGAAATAGATGTACCGGAGGACTAGAAGGAGAGAAGCAGGTGAGGGATGGAGGAATAGGTGTACAGGAGGACTAGAAGGAGAGAAGCAGGTGAGGGATGGAGAAATAGATGTACCGGAGGACTAGAAGGAGAGAAGCAGGTGAGGGATGGAGGAATAGGTGTACCGGAGGACTAGAAGGAGAGAAGCAGGTGAGGGATGGAGAAATAGATGTACCGGAGGACTAGAAGGAGAGAAGCAGGTGAGGGATGGAGAAATAGATGTACCGGAGGACTAGAAGGAGAGAAGCAGGTGAGGGATGGAGAAATAGATGTACCGGAGGACCAGAAGGAGAGAAGCAGGTGAGGGATGGAGAAATAGATGTACCGGAGGACCAGAAGGAGAGAAGCAGGTGCGTGATGGAGGAATAGATGTACCGGAGGACTAGAAGGAGAGAAGCAGGTGAGGGATGGAGGAATAGATGTACCGGAGGACTAGAAGGAGAGAAGCAGGTGAGGGATGGAGAAATAGATGTACCGGAGGACTAGAAGGAGAGAAGCAGGTGAGGGATGGAGAAATAGATGTACCGGAGGACTAGAAGGAGAGAAGCAGGTGAGGGATGGAGAAATAGATGTACCGGAGGACTAGAAGGAGAGAAGCAGGTGAGGGATGGAGAAATAGATGTACCTGAGGACTAGAAGGAGAGAAGCAGGTGAGGGATGGAGAAATAGATGTACCTGAGGACTAGAAGGAGAGAAGCAGGTGAGGGATGGAGAAATAGATGTACAGGAGGACTAGAAGGAGAGAAGCAGGTGAGGGATGGAGGAATAGGTGTACAGGAGGACTAGAAGGAGAGAAGCAGGTGAGGGATGGAGAAATAGATGTACCGGAGGACTAGAAGGAGAGAAGCAGGTGAGGGATGGAGGAATAGGTGTACAGGAGGACTAGAAGGAGAGAAGCAGGTGAGGGATGGAGAAATAGATGTACCGGAGGACTAGAAGGAGAGAAGCAGGTGAGGGATGGAGGAATAGGTGTACCGGAGGACTAGAAGGAGAGAAGCAGGTGAGGGATGGAGAAATAGATGTACCGGAGGACTAGAAGGAGAGAAGCAGGTGAGGGATGGAGAAATAGATGTACCGGAGGACTAGAAGGAGAGAAGCAGGTGAGGGATGGAGAAATAGATGTACCGGAGGACCAGAAGGAGAGAAGCAGGTGAGGGATGGAGAAATAGATGTACCGGAGGACCAGAAGGAGAGAAGCAGGTGCGTGATGGAGGAATTAGATGTACCGGAGGACTAGAAGGAGAGAAGCAGGTGAGGGATGGAGGAATAGATGTGCAGGAAGTGTATTCTGACTGGTTGCATCACTGCCTGGTACGGCAACTGCTCAGCCTCTGACCGCAAGGCACTACAGAGGGTCATGCGTATGGCCCAGTACATCACTGGAGCTAAGCTTCCTGCCATTCAGGACCTCTATTCCAGGCGGTGTCAGAGGAAGGCCCTAAGAATTTTCAATGACCCCAGCCACCCCAGTTATAGACTGTTCTCTCTACTACCGCATGGCAAGCGGTACCGGAGTGCCAAGTCAAGGACCAAAAGGCTTCTCAACAGTTTTTACCCCCAAGCCATAAGACTCCTGAACAGGTAATCAAATGGCTACCTGGACAATTTGCATTGTGTGCCTCCCCCTCACCCCCCAACCCCTCTTTTACACTGCTGCTACTCTCTGTTTATCATATATGCATAGTCACTTTAACTATACATTCATGTACATACTACCTCAATTAGCCCGACCAAACGGTGTCCCGCACATTGGCTACCCGGTCTATCTGCCTTGTGTCCTGCCAACCCTTCTTTTATGCTACTGCTACTCTTTGTTTATCATATATGCATAGTCACTTTAACCATACCTACATGTACATACTACCTCAATCAGCCTGACTAACCGGTGCCTGTATATAGCCTCGCTACGGTATATAGCCTCTATACTGTTAGTTTTCAGTCTTTTTACGGTTGTTTTTATTTCTTTACTTACCTATTGTTCACCTAATACCTTTTATTTATTTTTTATTGCACTGTTGGTTAGAGCCTGTAAGTAAGCATTTCTGTAAGGTTGTATGTATCCTGTTGTATTTGGCGCACGTGACAAATAAACATTGATTTGAATAGCAGATGAGAAGCAGGTGAGTGATAGCCGGTAGTGGATATAGCTGGCTGATTACAGCTGCCACGTGATTATGTGCATAAAAGTGAAGTGGACATTATTGGACCGGCACATGCAGTGCATTCGGACAGTATTCAGACCCCTTCCTTATCTCCACATTTACTTACGTTACAGCCTTATTCTAAAATGGATTAAATGCATTTTTTTCCCTCATAAATCTACACACAATACCCCATAATGACAAAGCAACGTTGTTTTTGAAAATTTATAAAAAACAAATCTTAGTTACGTAAGTATTCAAACCCGTTGCTATAAGCCTCAACATTTTGCTCTGGTGCATCCTGTTTGCATTGATCATCCTTGATTTGTTTCTACAACGTGATTGGAGTCCACCTGTAGTAAATTCTATCGCCTGGACATGATTTGGAAAGGCACACACCTGTCTATATAAGGTCCCACAGTTGACAGTGGATGTCAGAGTGAAAACCAAGAACACAGTGGCCTCCATCATTCTTAAATTGAAGAAGTTTGGAATTAACCAAGCTGAGCAATCGGGGGATAGTGACCAAGAACCTAATGGTCACTCTGACAGAGCTCCAAGTTCCTCTGTGGAGATGGTTGTCCTTCTGGAAGGTTCTCCCATCTTTGCAGCACTCCACCAATCAGGCCTTTATGGTAGAGTGGCCAAAAGGAAGCCACTCCTCAGTAAAAGGCACATGACTTTGCCAAAAGGCACCTAAAGGACTCTCTGGTCTGATGAAACTGAAATTGAACTCTTTGGCCTGAATGCCAAGCATTCTGGAGGAAACCTGGCATCATCTCTACGGGGGCAGCATCATGCTGTGGGGGAGTTCAGAGGCAGGGACTGGAAGACTAGTCAAGATAGAGGGAAAGATGAATGGAGAAAAGTACAGCGAGATCCTTTGATGAAAACCTGCTCAGGACCTCAGACTGTGGCACACAGCCAAGCAGGTGAAGCTTTGGGACACATGTCTGAATGTCCTTGAGTGGCCCAGCCAGAGCCCGGACTTGAACCCGATCGAACATCTCTGGAGAGAACTGAACATTGCTGTGCAGCAATGCTCCGCATCCAACCTGACAGAGCTTGAGAGAATCTGCAGAGAAGAATGGGAGAAACTCCCCAAATACAGGTGTGCCAAGCTTGTAGCGTCATACCTAAAAAGACTCGAGGGAGGGTGTAATCGCTGCCAAAGGTGCTTCAACAAAGTTCTGAGTAAAGGGTCTGAATACTTATGTAAATGTAACATTTCAGTTTTTTGTATTTTTCTGTAAACCTGTTTTTTCTTTGTCATTATGGGGTATTGTGTGTAGATTGAGGGAAAAACGTTTTAATCCATTTTTAGGATAAGGCTGTAATGTAACAAAGGGTCTGAATACTTTCTGAATGCACTGTACAAGAGATTAGTTGCTGTTGCTTAAATTCTTTAACAATGTATGAACAACTGACTTCTTCATAAACATTTTATAAGAGGTGTCATCTGGTTGTTTTAGATCTGAGAAATTTGGTTGTATCATATGAAACGGTACTATAGTATTCTAAGATTTGGGTATAATAAAAACTGACTTTGCACACGGCTGAGTGGAGTTTCAAAATATTGCATGTGATATGGGTCTCTTGCGAAATGGATATTACTCGTCAATATTGTGATTTTTGAATGTGAGTTAGATACATTTTGCAGCCCTAGTGTTAAAATGCAACAATTCTAAAGCTTCCCAGTGCTTTTTGTGTTTAGTCTGAAAAAGACTTCAAGCCAGACATGCTGACTTAGCTTTCTGAGATGAAACACAAGCAGCATCTTTCAATAAGAGCTCAGCATATTATTTCCTCTTTCTTACTTCCTGTTCTTCTTCAGACCTCAGCTGTGTCAGGTCAGCAAACTGCTGCTTGACAGTGTGTCAGATCACAGTCAAGGCCTTATTGTTACTTCTCTCAGAATGTAGTAGTGTTTACCTGTAATCCAGTGGATTTGTCCCAGGTGACCCTGCCCAGTGCCTTTGTCAGTGGGCTTTGATCCCACTAAGGCCTACAGGGCTTGTCAGTCACCTCATGGGCAGGGTAAGGGGGCCCGCTGCCCTAAGTCCACCTAGTACACTCAAGGACACCACTGCTGTCCTAGGGTCTTTTGAAAAACGTCAAATGCTTCACTCAAATCCTGCGATCATAGCCATACATTGAGGTTTTGTAGCACAGGAAAAAAATATCAGCTTCAGCATAGATCAAGTCCTCCATAAATCAGAGGTGTTACGGTACACAGCACAAGTCTGTTTCATTTCATACCGGAATGTTGTTCTTAGAAATCTGGCCTGTTTGGTCAATTTTGCTAAATGCCTACTATATTAGCTAGCACCTTGTGAGTTGAAGCCTTTTGCTTTTGAAAATTCTAGCCCCATACAAGGCCACATGGTTAGGAGGGTGTAAATATTGTTGTTTCTATCTCACGCGTGCACTCACACTAGAGCGTGTTGCTAGAACAAACACACAACCCTTGACCCAGATCCTTGGGTATGTGTGATTTTTTTTTTTTAATCAGGTTTTGCCTCACAGTGAGGGAGGACAGGCTGGGCTGCTCTCGGCTGCTCCAAGGGTAACCAAGTCAACCTGCAGTCTCTGAAAACAACACCATGACGTCTCAGTCTGCATCCTCACATATTGCCTCTAGAAAAGAGATTGTGGGGATTGCGTCTGACAGTACAGAATGTGAAGGTGGATTGGCATAGTAATCTGATCAGTTGTTAATAGATTATAAGCACAAAGTATTGGACTTGGTCAGGCAGAGCCTTCTGAGAGCCTCCTCAATTAAAATGTCTCTCCCCCCTCCCGTTCCAGTAGAGCGGTCCAAACCCCAGCAGCAGGTGCGTAACTCAGGAGAAATCCGGCGGACTTCCTCCCTGGGTACCATCACCGGCCCCTACCTCACTGGCCAGTGGCCTCGAGACCACCATGTGCACTACCCCTCATGCATGAAAGATAAATCCACTCAGGTAGGTGTCCCCTTACTTCCTCTCTCCTATATTTCATGTTTTATTGGGTCCCCCCCTGCTGAGATGAATGAATTAATGAATGTACACTATGCTTCGTGCATTAAAGAGAAATCCACTCCAGTTGGGGCCTCCTCACTTCCTGTCCCCCTACCCTTCATGTGTCACGCTTTGTTCGGTCGTCCTAGAGAGATGAGTGCAAGTGACATTTATTCAACAAGAAAGAACAAATGATATTCCAGCTAGAAGAAACTAGATGTATTTATGGCTCTGGTTTATTGATGGCTCTGGTTTATTGTTAGCTCTGGTTTATTGTTAGCTCTGGTTTATTGTTAGCTCTGGTTAGCTCTGGTTTATTGATAGCTCTGGTTAGCTCTGGTTTATTGTTAGCTCTGGTTTATTGATAGCTCTGGTTAGCTCTGGTTTATTGATAGCTCTGGTTAGCTCTGGTTTATTGTTAGCTCTGGTTTATTGTTAGCTCTGGTTAGCTCTGGTTTATTGATAGCTCTGGTTAGCTCTGGTTTATTGTTAGCTCTGGTTTATTGATAGCTCTGGTTAGCTCTGGTTTATTGATAGCTCTGGTTAGCTCTGGTTTATTGTTAGCTCTGGTTTATTGATAGCTCTGGTTAGCTCTGGTTTATTGATAGCTCTGGTTAGCTCTGGTTTATTGATAGCTCTGGTTTATTGATAGCTCTGGTTAGCTCTGGTTTATTGATAGCTCTGGTTAGCTCTGGTTTATTGATAGGTCTGGTTTATTGTTAGCTCTGGTTTATTGTTAGCTCTGGTTAGCTCTGGTTTATTGATAGGTCTGGTTTATTGTTAGCTCTGGTTTATTGTTAGCTCTGGTTAGCTCTGGTTTATTGATAGCTCTGGTTAGCTCTGGTTTATTGATAGGTCTGGTTTATTGTTAGCTCTGGTTTATTGTTAGCTCTGGTTAGCTCTGGTTTATTGTTTGCTCTGGTTTATTGTTTGCTCTGGTTTATTGTTTGTCTGGTTTATTGTTTGCTCTGGTTTATTGATAGCTCTGGTTAGCTCTGGTTTATTGATGGCTCTGGTTAGCTCTGGTTTATTGATAGCTCTGGTTAGCTCTGGTTTATTGATAGCTCTGGTTTATTGTTTGCTCTGGTTTATTGTTTGCTCTGGTTTATTGTTTGCTCTGGTTTATTGTTTGCTCTGGTTTATTGTTTGCTCTGGTTTATTGTTTGCTCTGGTTTATTGTTTGCTCTGGTTTATTGTTAGCTCTGGTTTATTGTTAGCTCTGGTTTATTGTTAGCTCTGGTTAGCTCTGGTTTATTGATAGCTCTGGTTAGCTCTGGTTAGCTCTGGTTTATTGTTAGCTCTGGTTTATTGTTAGCTCTGGTTTATTGATAGCTCTGGTTTATTGATAGCTCTGGTTTATTGTTAGCTCTGGTTTATTGTTAGCTCTAGTTTTATTGTTAGGTCTGGTTTATTGATGGCTCTGGTTAGCTCTGGTTTATTGTTAGCTCTGGTTTATTGTTAGCTCTGGTTTATTGTTAGCTCTGGTTTATTGTTAGCTCTGTTTTATTGTTAGCTCTGGTTTATTGATAGCTCTGGGTAGCTCTGGTTTATTGATAGCTCTGGTTTATTGATAGCTCTGGTTAGCTCTGGTTTATTGATAGCTCTGGTTAGCTCTGGTTTATTGATAGCTCTGGTTAGCTCTGGTTTATTGATAGCTCTGGTTAGCACTGGTTTATTGTTAGTTCTGGTTTATTGTTAGCTCTGGTTAGCTCTGGTTTGCTGATCTGCAAAGCATGCTTGTTTTGCACCAGTATACTGAGGTGAAGGACAGGTACTAATTGTACGTATATTGTCACAGCAAAATAATACTGCATCAACAGGATTCGAACATTTAGACCATAATGTTTCTTGATCTGTGGTTAGGCTATTAGCTGGCCGAGGAGAATTCTCAGCAACAAATGTGATCAAATGAAGTGGCTGAGTACTGCGCTGCATCACCATAGGGAAGTGGGCTCTTTCAAGTTACTGGTGGCAATCCAGATTGTACACTACTCAGTCACTGATTCACTTACCCACACAGATATGAGTTAGCCTCTGTTGCCCTCTTTCACAGGTCTACACACCCTGTTTCCGCCAGTCACTTTGACGTTTACCACCTACGCAGCTGCGGGCCTGTCTAGCCTTGCTATAGATTAACCAGCCTGGCTCTCTGTATTAAATGTCTGCTTTTTTGTATTGACCAAGTAGGCCCTAGGTGTCATGGAAGCACAAAGGTGTCATTGTGGAGAACATGTGAGCTCCTGTCTGTCTGAGTGACACATGGCTTCTGCTTGTCAGATGAAGTCAACTGTTTGTACAGAGCCATGTTGCTGCCAGTCCAGCTGCGGCTGGAATTTTCCCTTCCTCCTCCATGTCTTTCTCCTCCTCCTGCTTTTCTTTCTCCTTCTTCCCCTCCACCCTTTCCTCGTTCTATTCTGTAATTCTCAGCCATTGGGTCTGTGAACTGGAATTTCTTTCCTCCTCCCCCTCTTCTTCCTGGTCCTATTCTGTATAGTGATGTGACCTGCAACACCCACACCATCCTTCCAGGTTATGACAGACATGCCCAAACACATAGCACAAAGATTATACCGAGAGCAATAAGTAGAAGTATGTGGAAGATTGATTGTGCAGGCCTAGGTAGTGTACTGGGCCAGTTTCACTGACCTAGGTTAAACCTACTTCCCAACTGGACGAAAAGGCCTTTTAATGGACATTCTGCTTTCTGTGTTGAACATGATTGTACAGTGTCAGCCCAATATTCTGGATCCCTCAAACTGGTTGTTAAAGGGGTAGATTTGGCCTTTAGTTTATCCTTTCTGCTCTGGGTCTAGTGCAGTCAGTGGTGGAACAAGTAACCAATTGTCATACTTGAGTCAAATAAAATGAGTGAAAGTCACCCAGTAAAATACTACTTAAATAAGTCTAAAAGTATTTACTATGACATATACTTAATTATTAGAATTAAAAGTACAAATTATTTTAAATTCCTTATATTAGCAAATCCGATGGCACCATTTTCTTATTTATTGAATTTATGGAAAGCCAGGGGCACACTCCAACACTCTTCATTTACAAATGAAGCATATGTGTTTAGTGAGTCTGCTAGATCAGAAGCAGTAGGGATGACCAGGGATGTTCTGTTTATAAGCGTGTGAATTAGACCATTTTCCTGTCCTTCTAAGATTTCTAAATTTATTGAGTACTTTTGGGTGTCGGAAAATGTATGGAGTAAAAAGTTAATTATTGATATAAGGATTGTAGTAAAATAAAAATTGTCAAAAATATAAATAGTAAAATACTGATCGCCCCAACAACTACTGAAGTTGTACTTTAGTCGTTTTACTTAAGGACTTTACACCATTGAGTGCAGTAGCCAGTCACAGTGAGAGCAAGCTAGCAGGGTTATGACACCACCGCAGCCAGTGCCAGTTGGAGTCAGAGATGACATCCCATTACTTGTATTTGTATTTATTATGGTTCCCCATTTAACTGTTGTCAAGGCAGCAGCTACTCTTCCTGGGGTCCAGCAAAATTGAGACAGTTAAACATTACAATACATTCACAACAGATTTCACAACATATTAATAAGTGTGTGCCCTCAGGCCCCTACTCTACCACATATCCACAACACAAAGTCCATGTGTACGTGTGTTTGTATGGATGTGTCTGTGCCTATGTTTGTGTTGCTTCACAGTCCCCGCTGGTCCATATGGTGTATTTTTACCAGTTTTTTTTTTTTTTAAATCTAATTTTACTGCCTGCATGAGTTACTTGATGTGGAATAGAGTTCCATGTAATCATGGCTCTATGTAGTACTGTGCACCTCCCATAGTCTGTTCTGGACTTGTGGACTGTGAAGAGACCTCTTGTGGCATGTCTTGTGGAGTATGCATGGGTGTCTGAGCTGTGTGTAAGTAGTTCAAACAGACAGCTTGGTGCATTCAACATGTCAATACCTCTCACAAATACAAGTAATGAAGTCAATCTCTCCTCCACTTTGAACCAGGAGAGATTGACATGCATATTATTAATGTTAGCTCTCTGTGTATATCCAAGGGCCAGGCTTGCTGCCCTGTTCTGAGCCAATTGCAATTTTCACAAGTCCCTCTTTGTGGCACCTGACTACACGACTGAACAGTAGTCCAGGTGTGACAGAACTAATACCTGTAGGACCTGCCTTGTTGATAGTGCTGTTAAGAATGTAGAACAGCGCTTTGTTATGGACAGACTTCTCCCCATCCTAGCTACTGTTGTATCAATATGTTTTGACCATGGCAGTTTACAATCCAAGGTTACTCCAAGCAATTACCATGTTATTCATTACAACGTTTAGTTGAGGTTTAGTGAATGATTTGTTCCAAATACAATGCTTTTAGTTTTTGAAATATTTAGGACTAACTTATTCCTTGCCACCCATTCTGAAACTAACTGCAGCTCTTTGTTGCAGTCATTTCAGTTGCTGTGCTAGCTGACGTGCAAAGTGTTGAGTCAGCCGTATACAATAGACACACTGGTTTTATGCAAAGCCAGTGGCATGTCGTTAGTAAAGATTTTAAAAGTAAGGGACCTAGACAGCTGCCCTGGGGAATTCCTGAGTCTATCTGGATTCTGTTGGAGAGGCTTCCAATTAAACAACACCCTCTGTGTTCTGTTAGACGGGTAACTCTTTGTCCACAGTATAGTAGGGGGTGTAAAGCCATAACACATGTTTTTCCAGCAACAGACTATGATCGATAATGTCAAAAGCCGCACTGAAGTTTAACAAAACAGCCCCACACAATCTTTTCATCATCAATATCTCAAGTAATTTGTGTAAGTGCTGTGCTTGTTGAATGTCCTTCCCTATAAGCATGCTGAAAGTCTGTACATTTGTTTATTGTGAAATTGCTTTGTATCTGGTCAAACACAATTTTTCCCGAAAGTTTACAAATTGCTGGTAACAGGCTGATTGAAGATATGGCAAATAGGAGTGGTAATATAATGCACTAATTATCCTCAGTAACTTGTCAGACCCCAGTGGCTTGTCATTGTTGATAGACAACAACAAAAAATGACACCTCTTCCACACTTACTTTACAGAATTCAAAAAACAATGCTTGTCTTTCATAATTTAGTCAGATATACTTGGATGTATAGTGTCAACGTTTGTTGCTGGCATGTCATGCCTAAGTTTGCTAATATTGGCAACTACATTAATTATTTTTTCTTTGGCAAGATCAGTGGGTTTTGTAATAAGTGAGCCATCTGATTCAATGAATGATGGAGCAGAGTTTGCCTTTTTGCCCAACATTTCATTTAAGTTACTCCAAGGTTTTTACTATCATTCTTTGTCATTTATCTTTGTTTTATAGTGTAGTTTCTTCTTTTTATTCAGTTTAATCACTTGATTTCTCAATTTGCAGTACGTTTGCCAATCGGTTGTACAGCTAGACCTATTTCCCATTTATTTTGCTTCATCGCTCTCAACCATACAGTTTTTCAATTCCTCATCAATTCACAGGGATTTAACATTTTTTACAGTAATTTAGTTCATGGATGCATGCTTATTAATAACTGAGATAAGCAATTTCATAAATGTGTCAAGTGCAGCATCTGGTTGCTCCTCATTACACACCACGGACCAACAAATATTCTTTACATCAACAACACCTCTTATACACTATTAGGCCCAGACTTTGGAACTTTGGTTTTCCTACATATGGCTACTATATTGTGATCACTGCATCTGATGGATTTGGATACTGTTTTCAAACACATTTCTGCAGCATTAGTAAAGATATGATCAATACATGTTGTTGATTTCATTCCTGTGCTGTTTGTAACTACCTTGGTAGGTTGATTGATAACCTGAACCAGGTTGCAGGCACTAGCTACAGTTTGAAACTTTTCCTTGAGTGAGCAGCCTGTCAAATCACCCAGAAAATATACCTGTCTATTGATATCACATACATTATCAAGCATTTCACATGATATCCAGATACTGACTGTTAGCACTTGGTGATCTATAACAACTTCCCACCAGAATGGGTGAGGCAGATGAACCTGTAGCCATATTACTTCAACAGTATTTAACATGAGATCCTCTCTAAGCTTTACAGGAATGTGGTTCTGAATATAAACAGCCACACCTCCACCTTTGGCTTTTCTGTAGATCTTATAACCATGTATCAAAAATATTATCTAAGTGAGTTTCAGAGATAGTCAGAATATTAATTTAATCTGTTAGAAAAAACACAGTAATTTCAGGAACCTTAATTTTTAAGCTACATTTGTTAACATGGGATTTTTTTGTACTCTTTTCTGGGATTCTTGATTGCTTAGCTTCCCAGTAAAGCAAGAAAAACAGAGTTAGACATCCTCTGGTTATTTTATGTTAGTACAGGGTGAGTTGCCCACAGTGAACTTCCTGCTAGGGCACACCACCTCAGTGCTAACAGTTCCAACACCTTTGGGATAATGTACATTTGCTGAAGCATCATGACAACTCAGCGACGCAATGGTAGGGATTAAATAAGCTGGACTTGGGTCGTTGATAAGTCATTGTCTCAACACAGCCTTATAATGCTGTGAAAGGATCCAGGAACCCAAATGATTTGGGTGGAAGCCATCCTCCTTATAATACGAGCTTTGTTTCCAGAAGGTATCAAAATTGTCAACAGAGCTGCAATAGTCTTGTAGCCAGTTATGGAGGGATAAAAGTCTGCTGAAACGTTCAATGCCACAATTTAGGGAGGGCAGAGGGTCAGATATTATGGGCTGTTTGTTGGTGTCAAGTAGTGACCCAATCAGTTCTTTAAAATCCATCTTCAGCTGTTCTGAGCTGCCCCTGATGACCTCCTACATTCTGTTTTACTGCACTGCTCGGCAACCAGGACCTAATAACCTCCTCAGCCCAGCCCATAGCCAAATTGCTAGATCATCTCAAAAACCATATTACTGTGGAGTCAACCTGGCAGCCGGTTTACTATATGAACCAACCCGTCCATTCCACTTCTCCTTTGTCCACATGCATAGAAAAATCTGACATATCCACATGTGCAGTACGGACCTGCTCTCGTCCTCAGCATCGGAAAAAGGTTTATGGCTTGTGGTATAAGGACACTTTTCACATGCCAAACGGTCCGAACCCTAACCAACGGAAAAACTGGAATTTCCTTTGGAGTGTTTGTTCATTGACCGAACACATGCAGGGCAGGGAACGGTATGCGGTCACACATGGTCCACTGTAAGAGGAGAGGATATGGTGTGTGTGTGTGTACTCTTCTCTTTAAAGAGGAGATGAAAAAGGCAATGTTCAAAGCTGTCTCTCTCCGTTTCCTGCCTAACTTGGTGAGGGTGTTGAACTGGGTACAGAAGACAACAATGTGAAGATTCCACAAATGAATAGAAGAACTCACCATTTTACAATATTTACTACCTCTTCTGGCAACAGCATTGACCCAGCACTTCCCATTGGTCCTTGCAGTATATATTCACGGATGCTGTGATGAAGGTATAACTGCAGAAAATAAAAAGGTGAAATGAGGTTACGTATTCTACACAAAAAAAAAAAAAAACATTTTGGAGAGCCGTTGTTTCCCAATGTTCTTGGACTTGGGATTTTATTTTCTCTCTCTCTCTTTATTCCATTTCTCACTCTTTTATTATCTCTCTTTGCCTTCTCTCAAGCAGACACACAGATTTGGCCTATTCTTTATCACAGCACACACTCTATTTAATTCCTGTTTGATGCCTGCCATGTGTTGAAAGAGCCCGGCAATGTACAAGATGGTGCTGCCTGACATGGTCACCCTGTTTCTAGTTCCTGTTATTTCTTACATTATTTGCTCAGAACATTTCTTGCATTATTACATGCATTCGAAAATAACTTTTGGATAGTACATCCGTGGTCACTCATCACAAATTCGACTTCCCTGAATTGGATCCTTTGTTTGAACTCTCCGAGGCAGTTCCATTCATCCCGGGGGCTGCTCCAGAAGAGGAGTGGGCTCCTATTCAGACGCAGGAGGCGTGCATACCATCCACCGCTTCCAAGTATATTACTCTCTAACGGTCAGTCCCTGGACAATAGACGAGGTCAGGGTGAGGATCTCATTCCAGAGAGACATCAGGGACTGTAACATACTCTGTTTTACATACATCTTATTCCAAAATCATTGGCATTAGATGTTGGAAGATTGCTGTGGGGAATTGCTTCCATTCGGCCACGAGCATTAGTGAGGTCGGGCACGGATGTTGGGTGATTAGGCTTGGCATCTGCCAAACCCAGATTTGTCCAGGTGGTTAAGCATGATTCATCACTCCAGAGAATGCGTTTCCACTGCTCCAGTGTCCAATGGCGGCAAGCTTGACACCACTCCAGCTGACGCTTGGCATTGCACATGGTGATCTTAGACTTGTGTGCGGCTGCTCGGCCATGGAAATCCATTTCATGACGCTCCCGACAAACAGTTTTTGTGCTGATGTTGCTTCCAGAAGCAGTTTGAAACTCGGTAGTGAGTGTTGCAGCCGAGGACAGACAATTTTTACGCATTTCAGCACTCTGCGGTCCCGTCCTGTACGCTTGTGTGGCCTACCACTTCGCGGCTAAGCCGTTGTTGCTCCTAGACATTTCCACTTCACAATAAGAGCACTTAGAGTTGACCGGGCAGCTCTAGCAGGGCCAAAATTTGACAAACTAGAAAGGTGGCATCCTATGACGGTACCACGTTAAAAGTCACTGAGCTAATCAGTAAGGCCATTCTTCTGCCAATATTTGCTATGGAGATTGCATGGCTATTTGCTCGATTTTTGTATTTATTTTTATACACCTGTCAGCAAGGGGTGTGGCTGAAATAGCAGAATCCACTAATTTGAAGGGGTGCCCACTACTTTTGTGTGCGTATATACATATCTCCTGTGCTACCCGCGTATCGAGCACTCTTGACCATTGCTACTCCCCCTTCTGGGACGGCTCTAAGATCCTCCCCCGCCCTGCCTTCGGCAAATCAGATCACACCTTAATTTTGCTCCTCCCCTCCTATAGGCAGAAACTTAATCAGAACCAATCAGAATCTATACTTCAAGATTGTTTTGATCACGTGGACTAGGAAATGGTCTGAGTTGTCTCTGAGAATAGTATCAACATATACATTGACTCTGTGTGCATAAAGGATGTTGTTTACACTGTGACAATTAGGATGTGCATAAAGGATGTTGTTTACACTGACAATTAGAACTTACCCAAACCAAAAACTGTGGATTTGCGCAAAACTGAAAGCGTGAACCACCGCATTTAACCATGACAAGGTGACTGGGAAAATGGACACGGGTGGCGCAGCGTTCTAAGGCTCTGCATCTCAGTGCAACCAGTCCCTGGTTCAAATCCAGGCTGCATCACATCCGGCCGTGATTGTGCGCCGCCCTATGGGACTCCCAATTGGCCCAGCGTCGTCCGGGTTTGGTCGGGGTAGGTCGTCATTGTAAATAGGAATTTTGTTCTGCACTGACTTGCCTATTAAATAAAGGTAGATTTTTTTTAAAAATGTGGCAGGGACTCCTGACAATCACGGATTATGAAGGGAAAGCCAGCCACGTTGCGGACTCCGTCCTTCTCCCGGACAACCTAAACACCTTTGCCTGCTTTGAGAAAAACACTGAGCCGCCAACGCGTGCCACCGCCGCTCACGAGGACTGTGAGCTCTCACTCTCTGTGGCTATGTAAGACATTTTAAGCGGATGCCGCTCAGACAGCATCCCAGGCTGCGTACTCAGAGCATGTGCATCCCAGCTGGCTGGAGGGTTTACAGACATATTGTATCTCTCCAAATCCCAGTCTGTTGTCCAAACTTGCTTCCATATGTCCACCATTGTTCCTGTACCCAAGAAAGCCAAGGTAACTGAAATAAATTACTATCACCCCGTGGAACCCACTTCTGTTATCATGAAGCGCTTTTGAGAGATGGTTAAGGATCATATCACCTCCACCTATCCTCGACACTCTAGATCAGGGTTCCCCAACTGTTGGTCCGTGGGTGGTTTTATTTGGCCCTCCAAGTTTTCTGAGCAACAACAAAAAATGAAATATATATACAGTACCAGTCAAAAGATTGGACACATCTACTCATTCAAGGGTTTTTCTTTATTTTTACTATTTTCTACATTGTAGAATGAAGACATCAAAATTGTGAAATAACACATGGAATCATATAGTAACCAAAAAAGTGTGAAACAAATCAAAATATATTTTATATTTTTGAAAGTAGCCACTTTGCCTTGACAGCTTTGCACACACTACTGTGTGTGTGTGCATAGATGGACGGACGGACGGACGGACGGACGGAGTCGGAAGTTTACATACACCTTAGCCAAATACATTTAAACTCAGTTTTTCACAATTCCTGACATTTAATCCTAGTAAACATACCCTGTTTTAGGTCAGTTAGGATCACCACTTTATTTTAAGACTGTGAAATGTCAGAATAATAGTAGAAAGAATTATTCATTTCAGCTTTATCACATTCCCAGTGGGTCAGAAGTTTACATACACTCAATTAGTATTTGGTAGCATTGCCTTTAAATTGTTCAACTTGGGTCAAACGTTTCGGGTAGCCTTCCACAAGCTTCCCACAATAAGTTGGGTGAATGTTGGCCCATTCCTCCTGACAGAGCTGGTGTAACTGAGTCAGGTTTGTAGGCCTCCTTGCTCGCACACGCTTTTTCAGTTCTGCCCACACATTTTCTGTAGAATTGAAGTCAGGGCTTTGTGATGGCCACTCCAATACCTTGACTTTGTTTTCCTGAAGCCATTTTGTCACAACTTTGGAAGTATGCTTGGGATCATTGTCCATTTGGAAGACCCATTTGTGACCAAGCTTTAAAACCCTGACTGATATCTTGAGTTGTTGCTTCAATATATCCACATAATTTTCCGACCTCATGATGCTATCTATTTTGTGAAGTGCACCAGTCCCTCCTGCAGCAAAGCACCCCCACAACATGATGCTGCCACCCCCGTGCTTCACGGTTGGGATGGTGTTCTTCGGCTTGCAAGCTTCCCCTTTTTTCCTCCAAACATAACGATGGTCATTATGGCCAGGGCTTGTTTTACTGTGGATATAGATACTTTGGTACCTGTTTCCTCCAGCATCTTCAAATCAAATCAAATCAAATCAAATTTTATTTGTCACATACACATGGTTAGCAGATGTTAGTGCGAGTGTAGCGAAATGCTTGTGCTTCTAGTTCCGACAATGCAGTAATAACAAGTAATCTAACTAACGATTCCAAAACTACTGTCTTGTACACAGTGTAAGGGGATAAAGAATATGTACATAAGGATATATGAATGAGTGATGGTACAGAGCAGCATAGGCAAGATACAGTAGATGGTATCGAGTACAGTATGTACAAATGAGATGAGTATGTAAACAAAGTGGCATAGTATAGTATAAAGTGGCTAGTGATACATGTATTACATAAGGATACCGTCGATGATATAGAGTACAGTATATACGTATGCATATGAGATGAATAATGTAGGGTAAGTAACATTTATATAAGGTAGCATTGTTTAAAGTGGCTAGTGATATATTTACGTCCTTTCCCATCAATTCCCATTATTAAAGTGGCTGGAGTTGAGTCAGTGTCAGTGTTAGTGGTGGCTGTTTAACAGTCTGATGGCCTTGAGATAGTCTCTCGGTCCCAGCTTTGATGCACCTGTACTGACCTCGCCTTCTGGATGATAGCGGGGTGAACAGGCAGTGGCTCGGGTGGTTGATGTCCTTGATGATCTTTATGGCCTTCCTGTGACATCGGGTGGTGTAGGTGTCCTGGAGGGCAGGTAGTTTGCCCCCGGTGATGCGTTGTGCAGACCTCACTACCCTCTGGAGAGCCTTACGGTTGAGGGCGGTGCAGTTGCCATACCAGGCGGTGATACAGCCCGCCAGGATGCTCTCGATTGTGCATCTGTAGAAGTTTGTGAGTGCTTTTGGTGACCGAATTTCTTCAGCCTCCTGAGGTTGAAGAGGCGCTGCTGCGCCTTCTTCACGATGCTGTCTGTGTGAGTGGACCAATTCAGTTTGTCTGTGATGTGTATGCCGAGGAACTTAAAACTTGCTACCCTCTCCACTACTGTTCCATCGATGTGGATAGGGGGGTGTTCCCTCTGCTGTTTCCTGAAGTCCACAATCATCTCCTTAGTTTTGTTGACGTTGAGTGTGAGGTTATTTTCCTGACACCACACTCCGAGGGCCCTCACCTCCTCCCTGTAGGCCGTCTCATCGTTGTTGGTAATCAAGCCTACCACTGTTGTGTCGTCCGCAAACTTGATGATTGAGTTGGAGGCGTGCGTGGCCACGCAGTCGTGGGTGAACAGGGAGTACAGGAGAGGGCTCAGAACGCACCCTTGTGGGGCCCCAGTGTTGAGGATCAGCGGGGAGGAGATGTTGTTGCCTACCCTCACCACCTGGGGGCGGCCCGTCAGGAAGTCCAGTACCCAGTTGCACAGGGCGGGGTCGAGACCCAGGGTCTCGAGCTTGATGACGAGCTTGGAGGGTACTATGGTGTTGAATGCCGAGCTGTAGTCGATGAACAGCATTCTCACATAGGTATTCCTCTTGTCCAGATGGGTTAGGGCAGTGTGGTTGAGATTGCATCGTCTGTGGACCTATTTGGGCGGTAAGCAAATTGGAGTGGGTCTAGGGTGTCAGGTAGGGTGGAGGTGATATGGTCCTTGACTAGTCTCTCAAAGCACTTCATGATGACGGATGTGAGTGCTACGGGGCGGTAGTCGTTTAGCTCAGTTACCTTAGCTTTCTTGGGAACAGGAACAATGGTGGCCCTCTTGAAGCATGTGGGAACAGCAGACTGGTATAGGGATTGATTGAATATGTCCGTAAACACACCGGCCAGCTGGTCTGCGCATGCTCTGAGGGCGCGGCTGGGGATGCCGTCTGGGCCTGCAGCCTTGCGAGGGTTAACACGTTTAAATGTCTTACTCACCTCGGCTGCAGTGAAGGAGAGACCGCATGTTTTCGTTGCAGGCCGTGTCAGTGGCACTGTATTGTCCTCAAAGCGGGCAAAAAAGTTATTTAGTCTGCCTGGGAGCAAGACATCCTGGTCCGTGACTGGGCTGGATTTCTTCCTGTAGTCCGTGATTGACTGTAGACCCTGCCACATGCCTCATGTGTCTGAGCCGTTGAATTGAGATTCTACTTTGTCTCTGTACTGGCGCTTAGCTTGTTTGATAGCCTTGCGGAGGGAATAGCTGCACTGTTTGTATTCGGTCATGTTACCAGACACCTTGCCCTGATTAAAAGCAGTGGTTCGCGCTTTCAGTTTCACACGAATGCTGCCATCAATCCACGGTTTCTGGTTAGGGAATGTTTTAATCGTTGCTATGGGAACGACATCTTCAACGCAAGTTCTAATGAACTCGCACACCGAATCTGCGTATTCGTCAATGTTGTTATCTGACGCAATACGAAACATCTCCCAGTCCACGTGATGGAAGCAGTCTTGGAGTGTGGAGTCAGCTTGGTCGGACCAGCGTTGGACAGACCTCAGCGTGGGAGCCTCTTGTTTTAGTTTCTGTCTGTAGGCAGGGATCAACAAAATGGAGTCGTGGTCAGCTTTTCCGAAAGGGGGGCGGGGCAGGGCCTTATATGCGTCGCGGAAGTTAGAGTAACAATGATCCAAGGTCTTTCCTCCCCTGGTTGCGCAATCGATATGCTGATAAAATTTGGGGAGTCTTGTTTTCAGATTAGCCTTGTTAAAATCCCCAGCTACAATGAATGCAGCCTCCGGATAAATTGTTTCCAGTTTGCAAAGAGTTAAATAAAGTTCGTTCAGAGCCATCGATGTGTCTGCTTGGGGGGGGGGATATATACGGCTGTGATTATAATCGAAGAGAATTCTCTTGGTAGATAATGCGGTCTACATTTGATTGTGAGGAATTCTAAATCAGGTGAACAGAAGGATTTGAGTTCCTGTATGTTTCTTTCATCACACCATGTCACGTTGGCCATGAGGCATACGCCCCCGCCCCTCTTCTTCCCAGAAAGATGTTTGTTTCTGTCAGCGCGATGTGTGGAGAAACCCGTTGGCTGCACCGCTTCGGATAGCGTCTCTCCAGTGAGCCATGTTTCAGTGAAGCAAAGGACGTTACAGTCTCTGATGTCCCTCTGGAATGCTACCCTTGCTCGGATTTCATCAACCTTGTTGTCAAGAGACTGGACATTGGCAAGAAGAATGCTAGGGAGTGGTGCGCGCTGTGCCCGTCTCCGGAGTCTGACCAGAAGACCGCCTCGTTTCCCTCTCTTTCGGAGTCGTTTTTTTGGGTCGCTGCATAGGATCCACTCCGTTGTCCTGTTTGTAAGGCAGAACACAGGATCCGCGTCGCGAAAAACATATTCTTGGTCGTACTGATGGTGAGTTGATGCTGATCTTATATTCAGTAGTTCTTTTCGACTGTATGTAATGAAACCTAAGATGACCTGGGGTACTAATGTAAGAAATAACACGTAAAAAAACAAAAAACTGCATAGTTTCCTAGGAACGCGAAGCGAGGCGGCCATCTCTGTCGGCGCCGGAAGTAGGTCCTTTGCTGTTGTTCTGGGATTGATTTTCACTTTTCACACCAAAGTATGTTCATCTTTAGGAGACAGAAGGAGTCTCCTTCCTGAGCAGTATGACGGCTGCGTGGTCCCATGGTGTTTATACTTGCGTACTATTCTTTGTACAGATGAACGTGGTACCTTCAGGCGTTTGGAAATTGCTCCTAAGGATGAACCGGACTTGTCGAGGTCTACAATTTTTTTTCTGAGGTCTTGGCGGATTTCTTTTGATTTTCCCATGATGTCAAGCCAAAAGGCACTGAGTTTGAAGGTAGGCCTTGAAATACGTCCACAGGTACAGCTCCAATTGACTCAAATGATGCAATTAGCATATCAGAAGCTTCTAAAACCATGACATTTTCTAAGCTGTTTAACCAGTTGCGACGAGCAAACCCTTATCCGGAAGCGTAATCATAGCCTCAAATGCATTAGCATAACGCAATGGACATAAATACCCCTAGAAACTTTTCCTATTTATGAAAATCGCAAATGAAATGAAATAAATATATTCAAACACAAGCTTAGCCTTTTTTTTAACAACACTGTCATCTCAGATTTTCAAAATATGCGTTACAGCCAACGCTAGACAAGCATTTGTGTAAGTTTATCATGGCATAATGCTATGCTAGGCTCTGCTGGCAGCAGGCAACATTTTCACAAAAATAAGAAAAGCAACCAAATTAAATAATTTACCTTTGAAGAACTTCGGATGCTTTCACTCAGGAGACTCCCAGTTAGATAGCAAATGTTGCTTTTTTCCAAAAATATTATTTTTGTAGGTGAAAAAGCTCCCATTTCTTCACCATGCTTGGCTGAGAAATCGACCGAAAAATGCTACAACTATAACGCCAAACTTTTTTCAAAATTAGCTACACAATATCGACAGAAACACGGCAAACGTTGTTTAGGATCCATCCTCAAGGTGTTTTTAACAAATATATTCAATAATATATCCGTCGAGGCAGTTGGTTTCTCATAAGAAGCGATTGGAAAAATGGCTACCTCAGTATTTTACGCAAGGTGTTCTGCGGGAGACACCATGTGACCACATGCCATATATGGTCCCTTACAGCCATTCATCAAGGGAAATGCCTAAAAAGACGTCACAATGCTGTAGACACCTTGGTGAAAACGTGGAAAACGTAAGCTCATTCGTAGCTCATTCACAGCCATATAAGGAGTCATTGGCATGAGGCGGTTTCAAAAAATGCGGCACTTCCTGGTTGGATTTTTATCTGGGTTTCGCCTGTAACATCAGTTCTGTGGCACTCACAGACAATATCTTTGCAGTTTTGGAAACGTCAGAGTGTCGTCTTTCCAAAGCTGTCAATTATATGCATAGTCGAGCATATTTTCGTGACAAAATATCTTGTTTAAAACGGGAACGTTTTTCTTCCAAAAGTTTTCATCCAAAAATTAAAATAGCACAGTCAACTTAGTGTATGTAAACTTCTGACCCACGTTTGTCTGTAAACAAATGTAAAAATTACTTCTGTCATGCACAAAGTAGATGTCCTAACCGACTTGCCAAAACTACAGTTTGTTAACAAGAAATTTGTGGAGTGGTTGAAAAACGGTTTTAATGACTCCAACCTAAGTGTTTGTAAACTTCTGACTTCAGCTGTGTATTCCAGACTCTGACAGTGCTCGTTCTGCTATTTTTTTTTATTTGTGTCTAGTGTTAGGTGTTACTGCTCTGTTAGCTACAAACATAAGCATTTCTCTGCACCCGCGATAACATATTTGTACGCGACCAGGAAAATTATATTTACTTTATTCTCATTTATTTTTACGCTCGTCTTCCTCCTTCTGTCTTTCTCCTCCTCCTCTCAGCTCCAGTAGCAGACCAGGGGGCGAAGCGAGGGCTACTTTATCTCTCTCAGCTCAAGTAGCAGACCAGGGGTAACCAGGGGACGAAGCGAGGGCTACTTTATCTCTCTCAGCTCCAGTAGCAGACCAGGGGTAACCAAGGGGCGAAGCGAGGGCTACTTTATCTCTCTCAGCTCAAGTAGCAGACCAGGGGTAACCAGGGGACGAAGCGAGGGCTACTTTGTCTCTCTCAGCTCCAGTAGCAGACCAGGGGTAACCAAGGGACGAAGCGAGGGCTACTTTATCTCTCTCAGCTCCAGTAACAGACCAGGGGTAACCAAGGGGCGAAGCGAGGGCTACTTTATCTCTCTCAGCTCCAGTAACAGACCAGGGGTGACCAGGGGGCGAAGCGAGGGCTACTTTATCTCGCTCAGCTCCAGTAGCAGACCAGTGGTAACCAACGGACGAAGCGAGGGCTACTTTCTCTCTCTCTCCATTTGACATCACTTATTCATCACAGTATCTTTAGCTGAGCCTGCAGCATTTAGAGGCCTCTCCTTTTTCTGTTGTGCTCTGACACACAGCAGAGCACTCACAGCTAGTTGAAGCTCCATTTTAGATCTCGTTATACATGATGTATGCACAGCAAAGCATCCATGTCAAACCTGCCACTGCTGCACGGTAGAGAGACCAAGTTCACATAACTGTCTGAGGTTTTGTGTCGCAAAGGCAAATCTGAAATAGCAAAGTAGTGCACTGCTTAGGCTGGGGGTCAAAGGCCCATCTCCCAGGCTGCGGACTTGTATTCCCTACCACGAGTTTCACGATGATTGACATAGCTGATGAGAATATGAGGTTGGCAATTAGATAATGATATTATTGGTTGTTTCCTTGTTGAATTCAGACACCTGGATGTTGGAGTGAAGAAGCAGGAGAGAGGGGCACACACCAGCGCTCTGCTTCTTGGGGCAGCGCAGACCAGCTCAAAGAGGTACACACTCACTCACGCTTGTGTATGCATGCACGACACACACACACACACACCACTAAAACACGTCATTAGAAAGCCTAACCTTTCGTTAGAAAACACTACTTGCAGCACTTTCCTAATGACGATTGGACCAAGGTGTTATCAGATCAACAGTGACAACATACTGTAAGTAGGCCTGATGAAATCTGTACAGTAGGCCTGATGAAATCTGTCATCCTCCTTTAACCCGGATGTAGATTCTGCCAGGTTGAGATGACTTGAAGTTGACATGACGATTAGAATGTCAATGGGGAACTGCCTACCATCTGCCGTGATATGCCCCCTCCCGCTCGCCACCTTCTAGATATAACTTCCTGTATGACGTCCGCATGCTCAGGGCTTCTCTGTTCTAATGCTGGGTGTCAGAGACGTAGTGCCGGGGCGGGCAGTCGTTGTCTTATCATCCCCTCTCCGCTCCACCCTGGTACTATACGGCCACAGGCAGGGAGGAGGCAGATAACACTATCTATCTCCCTCGCAACTAACCAGAAACTTCCCCTCACAGCAACCAACCGCCAGCCCAGCCATAACCCAACAGGCAATTTATTGACAGAAAAGATAGCCAGGCAGACCTGAGATTCCTCTCTCTCTCTCTCTTTCAGCCCCTTTCTTTCATTCCTTCTGCCTCTCTCTGTTTCTGCCTCTCTCTCTCTCTACAATTCAAAGGGCTTTATTGGCATGGTAAACGTATGTTTACATTACCAAAGCAAGTGAAATAGATAAACAAAAGTGAAATACAAATTGATGAGTAAACATTACACTCACAAAAGTTTCAAAGGAAGAGACATTTCAAATGTAATTTGGCTATGTACAGTATTATAGTGATGTGCAAATAGTTAAAGTACAAAGGGGAAAATAAATAAACGTAAATATGGGTTGCATTTACAATGGTGTTTGTTCTTCACTAGTTGCCCTTTTCTTGTGGCAGCAGGTCACAAATCTTGCTGCTGTGATGATGGCACACTGTGGTATTTCACCCAATAGATATGGGAGTTTATCAAAATTGGATTTGTTTTTGAATTCTTTGTGGGTCTGTGTAATTTGAGGGAAATATGTGTCTCTAGTATGGTCGTACATTTGGCAGGAGGTTAGGAAGTGCAGCTCAGTTTCCACCTCATTTTGTGGGCAGTATGCACAGCCTTTTCTCTCTTGAGAGCCAGGTCTGCCTATAGCGGGCTCTCTCTTGCAATCTCCCTCTCCCTCCCTAGTTTAGCAGCAAGGAGAACAGTTAAAATAGTAGTGCTCAGGCATGTTCCTTATTAATGGTAATGGAGCATGGAGCTGTCGTGCAGAGGGGTTGAGGTCCCCTACATTTACACCGTGATTGTTCGTAGGCCTATATAACCTCAAGAGATACCAGGGTTGTTAAGCAACCGTAATCCTAATCTTATAGACCTCATTATTTACCAACACTTCCTCACTTAACTCTTGTGTTCTTATTTCCTCAGCATTATATAGGATGTACTTGCTCTATTTGCATCCCTGTGTGAAGTGCTGTCCAGCCTCGCTGAATGTCTTAAAACTCACACACACACACACACACACACACACACACACACACACACACACACACACACACACACACACAGACACAAAAAATGTTTTTTAGCTTCTGTGTACTAGCAGAATGTATTTTTAAGTGAATCGCTGGGAAGGTACAGTGAGAGGAGGAGTTCATGTGAGTTAATTTCACCTTTATTTAACCAGGTAGGCCAGTTGAGAACAAGTTATCATTTACAACTGCAACCGGGCCAAGATAAAGCAAAGCAGTGCGACACAAACGACACAGAGTTACACATGGGATAAACAAACGTACAGTCAATAACAAAATAGAAAGTCTATATACAGTGTGTGCAAATGTAGTAAGGCATAAATGGGCCATAGTGGCGAAATAATGACAATTTAGCAATTTAACACTGGAGTGATGGATGTGCAGAAGATGAATGTGCAAGTAGAGATACTGGGGTGCAAAGCAGCAAATAAATAATAATATGGGGATGAGGTAGTAGGTGGGCTATTTACAGATGGGCTATGTATAGGTGCAATGACCGGTAAGCTGCTCTGACAGCTGATGCTTGACGTTAGTGAGGGAGTTATAAGTCTCCAGCTTCAGTGATTTTTGCAATTTGTTCCAGTCATTGGCAGCAGAGAACTGGAAGGGAAGGCGGCCAAAGTAGGAGTTGGCTTCGGGGGTGATCAGGGAAATATACCTGCTGGAGCGCATGCTACGGGTGGGTGCTGCTATGGTGACCAGTGAGCTGAGATAATGTGGAGCTTTACCTAGCAAAGACTTATAGATGACCTGGGTTTGGCAACGAATATGGAGCGAGGGTCAGCCAACGAGAGCATACAGGTCGCAGTTGTGGGTAGTATATGCGGCTTTGGTGACAAAACGGATGGCACTGTGATAGACTGCATACAATTTGCTGAGTAGAGCGTTGGAGGCTATTTTGTAAATGACAACGCCGAAGTCAAGGATCGGTAGGATAGTCAGAACCGTCCAGAGTAGTGATGCTAGACGGGCGGGCTGGTGCGGGCAGCGATCGGTTGAAGATCATGCATTTAGTTGCATTTAAGAGCAGTTGGAGGCCACGGAAGGAGTGTTGTATGGCATTGAAGCTCGTCTGGAGGTTTGTTAACACAGTGTCCAAAGAAGGGCCAGATGTATACAGAATGGTGTCATCTGCGTGGAGGTGGATCAGAGAATCACCAGCAGCAAGAGCGACATCATTGATGTATACAGAGAAGAGTCGGCCCGAGAATTGAACCCTGTGGCACCCCCAGAGACTGCCAGAGGTCCAGACAACAGGCCCTCTGATTTGACACACTGAACTCTATCTGAGAAGTAGATCGAGTAGGCTTTTGAGTCTGCCGATATGAATGTGGTGATTTGACACAGTTGAAATCCTTGGCCAGGTCGATGTAGACTACACACAGTACTGTCTTTTATCAATGGCGGTTATGATATCGCTTAGGACCTTGAGCGTGGCTGAGGTGCACTCATGACCAGCTCGGAAACCAGATGCATAGCGGAGAAGGTACGGTGGGATTCGAAATAGTCGGTGATCTGTTTGTTAACTTGGCTTTCGAAGACTTTAGAAAGGCAGATAGATATTGGTCTGTAAAGTTTGGGTCTAGAGCGTCTCCCCCTTTGAAGAGGGGGATGACCCCGGCAGCATTCCGATCTTTAGGGATCTTAGACGATATGATAGAGAGGTTGAACGGGCTAGTAATAGGGGTTCCAACAATTGCTGTGGATAATTTTAGATAAAGAGGGTCCAGATTGTCTAGCCCAGCTGATTTGTAGGGGTACAGATTTTGCAACTCTTTCAGAACATCAGCTATCTGGATTTGGGTGAAGGAGAAATGGGGAGGCTTGGGCAAGTTACTGTGGGGGGTGCAGAGTTGTTAACTGGGGTAGGGGTAGCCAGGTGGAAAGCATGGCCAGCTGTAGAAAAATGCTAATTGAAAATCTTGATTATCGTAGATTTATCGGTGGTGACAGTGTTTACTAGCATCAGTGCAGTGGGCAGCTGGGCGGTGCTCTTTTTTTCCATGGACTTTACAGTGTCCCAGAACTTTTTGGAGTTTGCTACAGGATGCAAATTTGTGTTTGAAAAAGCTATCCTTTGCTTTCTTAACTGCCTGTGTATATTGGTTCCTAACTTCCCGGAAAAGTTTCACATCCGGATGAAATGCATGCCCAAATTCAACTGCCTGCTACTCATCCCCAGGAGATAAGATATGCATATTATTAGTAGATTTGGATAGAAAACACTCTGAAGTTTCTAAAACTGTTTGAATCATGTCTGTGAGTATTTAGCAGGCAAAACCCCGATGACAAACCATTCAGATTTTCTTTTTTTTGAGGTCACTTTCTTTTCAATGGTTTTTCATTGGGAATCCAGATTTCTAAGGGACCTTCTTGCAGTTCATACCGCTTCCACTGGATGTCACCAGTCTTTAGAAATTGGTTGAGGTTTTTCCTTTGTGTAATGAAAAAGTAGCCCTGTTCAGAACGAGGGTCACTTGTAGTGCACTGTTATAGGCATGTGACCAGAAAGGTAGTGTCAGGTTGTTTTTCTTACTGTATTGAACACAGAGCATACCGTCTTCAATTTTATCGATTTTTTTTTTACATTAAAAAACACCTAAAGTTGTATTACAAAAGTAGTTTGAAATGTTTTGGCAAAGTTTACAGGTAACTTTTGAGATATTTTGTAGTCCCGTTGTGCAAGTTGGAACCAGTGTTTTTCTGGATCAAACGCGCCAAATAAATGAACATTTTGGATATATATCGACGGAATTAATCGAACAAAAGGACCATTTGTGATGTTTATGGGACATATTGGAGTGCCAACAAAAGAAGCTTGTCAAAGGTAAGGCATTAATTATATTTTTATTTCTGCATTTTGTGTCGCGCCTGCGGAGTTGAAATATGCTTTTCTCTCTTTGTTTACGGAGGTGCTTTACAGAAGGTTTAAAAGGTGCAGTGAAATGGTTACTTGCATAGTAGTCTTTTTAGACAGCTAGCTAAACAAGGCACCATAATCCCAACTCATAACATTACTACCCTGCAAATAGCTAACCAACTAGGTTCAATGTTAGCTAGCTAACATAGGCTATAACTAGCAATGCAAATTACTCTGAGATACGAATAATATTACTACACAGGTCATACATGTAACGTTAGTGATCAAGCCAGCCAGCTAACATTAGCTAGCTAGCTAACAGTGCGCTTTAATTTCTAAGGTTAATTTGAAATGTATGATATCTGAAAATGTAGCTATCTAGACTCTTACTCGTGGATGAACACCTCTCCCTTTCTGTCACGGATGACATGGTTGAAGATGTAATTCGGTGACAGGTGTTTTTATACAACAGCCTTCTGTGTTCTCTTTTCAACTCCCTCTGCATATTTGCAATCAAACGGCAGAATTTTCTACATCTTTTTAGCTATCACACTCTGCTTCCACCGGGCATTCCACTGATTTCAAAACTCGGTCCTCCAGAAAGTGGAGAGCAACACTTTTGCAGTTCTTTGTGATATCTTTTAAAAAAAGCAGTGTTAGAAAGGATTACCTAGACATACTGACCAGCTCATGTTATGGACAGAAGCATGCTACATGACAGACCTATTCCACCTCATCTCTAGGCATGTCCAGTCCATCCATTATCTCAGTCAATCATGGCTAGTGGGCTGATTTCTGTCTTTTTCTGTAGCTTAACCAACTAAGCTTGTAAATTAACACTTTTTATTGCATTTACAGATGACATACACGTTTTAAGGCACATGAAAGTTCACATATTCCATAAGGCATTTCTCCCAAAAAATGCATTTTGATAAAAAATTCATTAAAATGCCTCTCCTGTGAAGTAGTGACACGCGACCATATGGCTAGTTTCCTGAAACAAGTCGCACATAAGAGCTTGAGTGAGTTGTCAGTATGTGTGTTTGAGTTGGTGTATTCAGGAGCGATGTTGGTGCTGGAATAAAGCAGTTGAGAAACACTGTTTATAGTATATGTAGGCTTTTCTTTCATTACTATCTTTATTTTGGGCCCAGCATCATAAGATACATTTGTGATGTGCCTATTATCGCCTACTGATTATTGAGTTATCTGGAAAGCTGACTAACTATTGAGTGCACCAGGCCCACTATGGCTGAAGAAAGTGGATCACATATCAGCCTTTCCATTCAGACAGAGCCTCCTTTGATAAGGACCTGTTAGGCTGGGTGTTTGTGTTGTGTTGCTATAGTAAAATAACTTGGTGGAAAAGGACAAGTTGAAGGACGGGTTGTGTAAATGCATTGTGAAAATAGCATGTGTTTCTGGTGTAAGAGGGGACCTGTGTTGCTATAGTAAAATTACTGCAATGACTGAGCCTACAATGACTTGTGTGTAAAGGCACAGGGAAAAGAACTGGGCTTGTCTGTCTGGGCTTGTCTTGTCTGGTTGTCGTGAGATGCTATATGCATAAAATAGCTACCATGTGGCAAGCAATTTATAGCTACAAGGCTATCAGTGATTTTTGCATAATTTCCAGTCCCCCATATAATGAAAGAAAATATATTTTCTTTCATTACTTTCTGCTAACCCTCACCTAATTGGAGTAAACTAATGGACAACAATACTTAGGCTTCTACTTCCAGCTTATTCATACTATATACATCTTACGGACACAGTACATTTTTACATCTCTTATTTATATATATCTCAACCTTCAGCTACCCTCAACCCCTCCCATCGATCTCTAAATAACATCTCGTCTTGACTTCTTCTACTTGCCAAATATCTTTCAACTGCGATACTGTATGATGTTTTAACTAAAGTTCTGAAAAGCTATTCTCAGAGTTTCCACAGATTCTAAATAATAGATGAACTCCTTTACTAAAAGCACCCAGCAGTGTGATAGTTCAGCCATTCCTTAACCTGCGACCTGAAACAGGCTACATATGGGCAGAACCAAAACAAGTGAAATAATGATTGTTTCTTCACAGCCAAATCTGCAGAGTTGGGATGGTTGTAACCCCCATATACATAACATTCTATTGGTTGCAAGAATTTAGTATAATTAAAATGGAAAAACTCAGTTTTTAATCCAGCGTTGTTTTGTGTGTCAGTTCATAAACCCTGTGCCATGGAATCTGAAATCAAAAATCTCTTCCCAACTATTTTGCAACCTGTACGGCACAGCTGTCCACTATTTTGCAACCTGTACGGCACAGCTGTCCACTATTTTGCAACCTGTACGGCACAGCTGTCAACTATTTTGCAACCTGTACGGCACAGCTGTCAACTATTTTGCAACCTGTACGGCACAGCTGTCAACTATTTTGCAACCTGTACGGCACAGCTGTCAACTTGTTGGTCCTTAAATGGAACTGGTATACGTTCCTATTTATTTATATTTTTTCAATTTTGGTCTTTAATGCAGGGCCGACCGACAACTTCCACTAGCCTTCATTTTTGCAGTAATGCTGCAATCAGCTGGTTATAATTGTGGATAGAGCAGACATTCCATATATTGTTGGTAGATGCATTGGTCACAACTCACCCAGTCCCATGTATGATATAATTAACAAAGACTATATATATATATATATATATATATATATATATATATATATATATATATATATATATATATATATATATATATATATATATATATATATATATATATATATATATATATATATATATATATATATATATATATATATATATATTTATTTATTTATTTATTTATTTATTTATTTTTTATTTTTTTTTATCAATTAGTATATTTGCAGTAATACTTTTCTAGTGGATTAAACTGAAATTGCAACCAGCTGTCTATGGCTTGTTTTAAAAATAGTGATATTTTAGGGATTTCATTTTCAAATAACCAAAAGTGAGGGGTTGCGTTTTGAAGAAATGGAAAATGAGGGTGAGCCATTCTTACTAGGGTGAGCCATTCTTACTAATCTGCTGGAGAACCCGTTTGGATTTAGGTATAACTTTTGTATGACTGAAGCCTTTAGTGAGAGGTTCAATTCCTTAATATTCAATAACTGTAGCCCTCCGAATTCATATTAATTATATAAATATGCCTGTTTTTAATTTTGTCTGACTTGCCGTTCCAAATAAAGTGGAACATTGTTTTGCTAATAACATTGTTTTTAACAAGTTGTCCGGTGTTGGCACTTGGATGTCAGGGTGATTTTTCCACAAATGGACAAGTTTTTACCTTTCCATGGTAGCAAGATCTTACCTATTTTTGCTAACTTTCTATTAAAATGTATTGTATTGAGCATTTATTTATTTTGGGATATGAATACCAAGTATGTCCACTTACCGGTCAGACCATTTTATTTGTAAACCACACTGTAATGTAACACTTATTATTTAGTAATCCAATATGTAATATGGTACGCTTCTCATAGTTCGGTTTGTAATCCAAAGTGGTTTGAGAAGTGATCTAGATCCTCTGAGGCTGTGCAGGGATCAATATTGTGGATTTAAAAGAAAACGTCATCAGCGTACAATGTCATGTTTGTTTTTAGGCCCTGGATTTCTAGCCCCTTGATATTATTGTTGGGTCTGATTTTAATAGCTATCAAATAGATATGCCGGTAGTGGACAACCTTGTTTACTCCTCATGGCAGTTTTTAACACTTTCTGAGAAGTAGCCATTATTTACACCTGTGGTTACGATACATAGCCATTATTTACACCTGTGGTTACGATACATAGCCATTATTTACACCTGTGGTTACGATACATAGCCATTATTTACACCTGTGGTTACGATACATGAGCAACTATTCATCTGATTTGCCATTAACTGTACTGTGCTTCTATCTGACACACAAAAGGCCCCCACTTGTTTGAGAGTTTAAAATACTCTTTTAGCAATTGAAACTTCCCTCTGTGGGCTAATATATGAATGCAGAATTATGAAGACCTATAGATGTGGGTCAAAGATATACCTAGAGCCACACAGGACTGGAGTTCTAGCCCTTTAGTCCTTATTGGTCAGAGCCAATACACAGTCATCTTTTCTGTTAGATGCACAGTTTAGCACAGTCTGTGGGTCTTTCAAAGGTTTTAACAGCACCATGCAAATGAAAGACATTACATTGTAAATGGCCTTTTTATGTGTTTAAAAAAATATATTTATGGATTCTTCCTTTAGCGATTAGATCGATGACTAGCCTGCAAGATAGTCTGAAAGGAATGTCTCCTTTTAGATGTACATAGGGACTGCACAGCTCCAGCTATATATGTAATCTGATGCATTCATTACTGAAGCTGCCTGCCCTGAGCTATGGGGACCCCTGGTGGAAATATGGGGTTATGTCAAAACGTGATAAGATTAAATTGGCTACATTACATGAGACAGAGGTTCATCTGTTAACATGTTACTGTTCCTTTCTCTCTCTTTCCCCGTGTTTATTTTCTCTTTCCTTTGTCTCTGTCTTACTCTCCCTCTCTTTTCCTCTCCCTCTTTCCACTTCCTTTCCTCCTCCTCCTCCTCTGTTCTCCTCAGCAGATAGCCAAGCTCCGGCAGCAGCTGCGTGGCAGTAGTAAGCAGCAGCAGGGAGGTCGTCCGTCTCTGTGTCAAAGAGACAAAGACGGCTCATCTCCTTTACAGGGACCTATCAACACCTCCATCAACACCACATCCGACCAAGCACAGGTAAGGCACAATACTGCCATCCAGACTTGGGTTTATATTTATTTATTTATTTATTTATTTGTGTCATGCTTTAGGGGAATGCGTGATTTAGCTTGCTGAACGGAATGGAATCAAGGCAATCGACCCAAAAGTGCAAACCTAACACGCCAGGGAAGCTTAATCACCAGAACTCTGCTTATAAGTGTAATATTGAGGTTTTGTTTTTTGAATATCTGCCATTGTGTCCCTGGTCCCTGCAGTGGTCCTGCATGTCTAAGTCGTCCCCGATGTCCAACATGACGGTGCCCAAGTCCTCCATCACCAGAGTACCCAGCAGCATGGAGGGAATCAACCACGAGCTGGAGAAGGTCTTCATCAGAGACAACGGAGAGAAGGAGGAGCTCAAGGTGGGGGGACGGACTGTTAGATGCATCCAATCACATATTTACAATATGCACTCTCACACAATACTAGCGGTGGCCACTCGCAGTCAAGCATGACATCAGTCATGGGCTGCATGTGTCAATGTGTAGTTCATATATCGTCTATAAGCAGAATGACTATCTTTACTCAATTAGCCACAAAATCCCTACTTTGAAAGTGACTGTTTTCTTGAAACTGTGCTGTACCATTTTCTCTACATTCAGAGTTTGCAAGCAAGGCATTTCACTGTACTTGTGCACGTGACATTACAACTTGGAACTTGAAACTCGTGTATCTGGAGGGAGCTGACATGCACACAACCACTCATGCGCCTGCTGTGTCACTGGAAATCCTATTACTTGCAGTACTCAATGACGAGACAACTCTTTTTCCCCTCACTCCTCGCCCTCCCCCAGGTGTTGGAGGTACCAGACGGGCGGCGAGCCCCCTTCCCCCCCCAGCAGCGCAGCAGCAGTACCCGAAGCGTGGACACACAGAACCCCTCTGCCCCCGGCCGCTCCAGCAGTAGTTCCAGCCTGTCCCCCTGTCCCTCTCCTGCCTGTCCCCCGGGGTCCGGCTCACACGGGGGCAGCCCTTACTCCACCGACGATCTGCTCTACGACAGGGATAAAGGTAGGACTGTCAGGATGCTCTCTCAGACCTGGGGCAAGGGCTCCATTGGACATCCTACCGTTGTGCAAGGCTCTGAACTCCCAACGGGGACTGTGTGTCTTGTCCGGGGACTGTAGAGTAATCTTCTTTTCTGTCCTTTTCTGACCATTGTCTCTGTCTACAGACAGTGGCAGTAGCTCTCCCCTGCCAAAGTTTGCCTCGTCTCCTAAACCCAACAACAGCTATATGTTCAAGAGAGAACCCCCAGAGGGCTGTGAGAAGATCAAGGTGTTTGAGGAAATGAGGTAAGCACCACAAGAGACCAGGGATCTTTTAGGATCTCTTTTATCACACCAAAGTGGTTGATACTGAAGGTCAGTGATATATACATGTCACGAAAGGAGTTTATACGGCGTCTCTTACTTTTCTCTTTTGTCTGTCCAGCTCCAGGCAGTCAGCGTCCGTCCCGCTCTTCTCCTGCCCCGACAAGAACAAGGTCAACTTCATCTCCACCGGCTCCGCCTTCTGCCCTGTCAGACTGACCCCCGGCGCCCTGCACCTCTCTGTGACCTCTCACCCCGACGACGACCCCGAGGCCGGCCCCAGCTCAATGATATCAGCATTCCTCCCCACTCAGGTCCACACCTCCACCAGCACAGACGACGCTCCCACCCCCGAGGAGGCTGCCACTCCAACGCCCACCTCGCCACAAGAGACTGACCCCCAGACAGACTGCCTGGCCATCAGCTAGACATGGACAGAGCTGGCCTCTGACACGTGGTTCTGGATCTTCTTCTTCTGAATAATATGATTATTACGCCCCCAGTATCATCAGCATCACTGAAGTCCTGTCTCCTTTGCTAAAGGACCTCCTCTTCTCTCAGTCTCTGCTGAACTCTAAACACTCTGCATGGCGTAGCATTAGCAACAATGTCCCGGGCAACAACAACAACAAACGGAGAAAACAAAGACAAGTCTACCACATGTTCCTAGCGTATTCCTAAGACACTGTTCCTGTCAGGGATAGACATGATGATCTTTAACAGCATGTAAAAAGTAGAGATGCTGGATGATGTCATTGGGTGGATGGGAAGAAAACGAGACACTTTGGATGGGGGGGCATGCATTTTAAACCAGTAGTGTGTTTAAGATTAAAGACATGCTCCTGTACTTTGGAGACTAAGAAAGTCATTTTTGGGGGGGCTGGTTGTGTCAATGTGTGGTTCATACATATGCATAGTCTATAATCAGAATTACTGTCTAAACTCAGCCTTGAAATCCCTAGTTTGAAAGCGACTATTTTCTTGAAGCTTTGCAGCGACATTTTCTCTTATTTCCCCTCACTGGGGCCAGCCCCATAGCGATTAGAGTTCTAGCCAATGAGCTTCAGCCCCTCACATTTCAACCATGTTATCCAATGAGGTTGAAAGGTGGGCATAACTGCTGAGTGAGTGACGCACACCGAGAGTGAGTGACGCACACCGAGAGTGAGTGACGCACACCGAGAGTGAGTGACGCACACCGAGAGTGAGTGACGCACACCGAGAGTGAGTGACGCACACCGAGAGTGAGTGACGCACACCGAGAGTGAGTGACGCACACCGAGAGTGAGTGACGCACACCGAGAGTGAGTGAGTGAGTGACGCACACTGAGAGTGTGAGTGAGTGAGTGACGCACACTGAGAGTGTGAGTGAGGTACACCGAGAGTGAGTGAGTGACGTACACCGAGAGTGAGTGAGTGACGTACACCGAGAGTGAGTGAGTGAGTGACGTACACCGAGAGTGAGTGAGTGAGTGACGTACACCGAGAGTGAGTGAGTGAGTGACGTACACCGAGAGTGAGTGAGTGAGTGACGCACACCGAGAGTGAGTGACGCACACCGAGAGTGAGTGACGCACACCGAGAGTGAGTGACGCACACCGAGAGTGAGTGACGCACACCGAGAGTGAGTGACGCACACCGAGAGTGAGTGACGCACACCGAGAGTGAGTGACGCACACCGAGAGTGAGTGACGCACACCGAGAGTGAGTGACGCACACCGAGAGTGAGTGAGTGAGTGACGCACACTGAGAGTGTGAGTGAGTGAGTGACGTACACCGAGAGTGAGTGACGTACACCGAGAGTGAGTGACGTACACCGAGAGTGAGTGACGTACACCGAGAGTGAGTGACGTACACCGAGAGTGAGTGACGCACACCGAGAGTGAGTGAGTGAGTGAGGGACGTACACTGAGAGTGTGAGTGAGTGAGTGAGTGAGTGAGTGACGTACACCGTGAGTGACGTACACCGAGAGTGAGTGAGTGACGTACACCGTGAGTGAGTGAGTGAGTGACGTACACCGAGAGTGAGTGAGTGACGTACACCGAGAGTGAGTGAGTGACGTACACCGAGAGTGAGTGAGTGACGTACACCGAGAGTGAGTGAGTGACGTACACCGAGAGTGAGTGAGTGACGTACACCGAGAGTGAGTGAGTGACGTACACCGAGAGTGAGTGAGTGAGTGACGTACACCGAGAGTGAGTGAGTGAGTGACGCACACCGAGAGTGAGTGACGCACACCGAGAGTGAGTGAGTGAGTGACGCACACTGAGAGTGAGTGAGTGAGTGAGTGACGTACACCGTGAGTGACGTACACCGAGAGTGAGTGAGTGACGTACACCGTGAGTGAGTGAGTGACTGAGTGACGTACACCGAGAGTGAGTGAGTGAGTGACGTACACTGAGAGTGAGTGAGTGAGTGAGTGACGTACACCGTGAGTGACGTACACCGAGAGTGAGTGAGTGACGTACACCGAGAGTGAGTGAGTGACGTACACCGAGAGTGAGTGAGTGACGTACACCGAGAGTGAGTGAGTGACGTACACCGAGAGTGAGTGAGTGACGTACACCGAGAGTGAGTGAGTGACGTACACCGAGAGTGAGTGAGTGACGTACACCGAGAGTGAGTGACGTACACCGAGAGTGAGTGACGTACACCGAGAGTGAGTGAGTGACGTACACCGAGAGTGAGTGAGTGACGTACACCGAGAGTGAGTGAGTGACGTACACCGAGAGTGAGTGAGTGAGTGACGTACACCGAGAGTGAGTGAGTGAGTGACGTACACCGAGAGTGAGTGAGTGAGTGACGTACACCGAGAGTGAGTGAGTGAGTGAGTGAGTGACGTACACCGAGAGTGAGTGAGTGAGTGACGTACACCGAGAGTGAGTGAGTGAGTGACGTACACCGAGAGTGAGTGAGTGAGTGACGTACACCGAGAGTGAGTGAGTGAGTGACGTACACCGAGAGTGAGTGAGTGAGTGAGTGACGTACACCGAGAGTGAGTGAGTGAGTGAGTGAGTGAGTGACGTACACCGAGAGTGAGTGAGGGAGTGAGGGACGTACACCGAGAGTGAGTGAGTGACGTACACCGAGAGTGAGTGAGTGACGTACACCGAGAGTGAGTGAGTGAGTGACGCACACCGAGAGTGAGTGAGTGAGTGACGCACACCGAGAGTGAGTGAGTGACGCACACCGAGAGTGAGTGAGTGACGCACACTGAGAGTGAGTGAGTGAGGGACGCACACAGTGAGTGAGTGAGTGAGTGACGCACACCGAGAGTGAGTGAGTGAGTGAGTGACGCACACCGAGAGTGAGAGTGAGTGTAGAAGCACACCGAGAGTGAGTGAGTGAGTTTAGAAGCACACCGAGAGTGAGTGAGTGACGCACACCGAGTGAGTGAGTGACGCACACCGAGTGAGTGAGTGACGCACACCGAGTGAGTGAGTGAGTGAGTGACGCACACCGAGAGTGAGTGAGTGAGTGACGCACACCGAGAGTGAGTGAGTGAGTGAGTGACGCACACCGAGAGTGAGTGAGTGACGCACACCGAGAGTGAGTGAGGGACGCACACCGAGAGTGAGTGAGTGAGTGAGTGACGTACACCGAGAGTGAGTGAGTGACGTACACCGAGAGTGAGTGAGTGAGTGACGCACACCGAGAGTGAGTGAGTGACGCACACCGAGAGTGAGTGAGTGAGTGACGCACACCGAGAGTGAGTGAGTGAGTGACGCACACCGAGAGTGAGTGAGTGAGTGACGCACACCGAGAGTGAGTGAGTGAGGGACGCACACCGAGAGTGAGTGAGTGAGTGACGCACACCGAGAGTGAGTGAGTGAGTGAGTGACGCACACCGAGAGTGAGAGTGAGTGTTGAAGCACACCGAGAGTGAGAGTGAGTGTTGAAGCACACCGAGAGTGAGTGAGTGAGTGTAGAAGCACACCGAGAGTGAGTGAGTGAGTGTAGAAGCACACCGAGAGTGAGTGAGTGAGTGTAGAAGCACACCGAGAGTGAGTGAGTGAGTTTAGAAGCACACCGAGAGTGAGTGAGTGACGCACACCGAGTGAGTGAGTGAGTGAGTGACGCACACCGAGAGTGAGTGAGTGACGCACGCCGAGAGTGAGTGAGTGAGTGACGCACACCGAGAGTGAGTGAGTGACGCACACCGAGAGTGAGTGAGTGAGTGACGCACACCGAGAGTGAGTGAGTGAGTGACGCACACCGAGAGTGAGTGAGTGAGTGAAGCACACCGAGACTGTGTGAGTGAAGCACACCCAGAGTGGGTGAGTGAAGCACACCGAGAGTGAGAGTGAGTGAGTGAGTGAAGCACACCGAGAGTGAGTGAGTGACGCACACCGAGAGTGAGTGAGTGACGCACACCGAGAGTGAGTGAGTGACGCACACCGAGAGTGAGTGAGGGACGCACACCGAGAGTGAGTGAGTGAGTGACGTACACCGAGAGTGAGTGAGTGACGCACACCGAGAGTGAGTGAGTTACGCACACCGAGAGTGAGTGAGTGAGTGACGCACACCGAGAGTGAGTGAGTGAGGGACGCACACCGAGAGTGAGTGAGTGAGTGAGTGACGCACACCGAGAGTGAGTGAGTGAGTGACGCACACCGAGAGTGAGTGAGTGAGTGACGCACACCGAGAGTGAGAGTGAGTGTAGAAGCACACCGAGAGTGAGAGTGAGTGTAGAAGCACACCGAGAGTGAGTGAGTGAGTGTAGAAGCACACCGAGAGTGAGTGAGTGAGTTTAGAAGCACACCGAGAGTGAGTGAGTGACGCACACCGAGTGAGTGAGTGAGTGAGTGACGCACACCGAGAGTGAGTGAGTGACGCACACCGAGAGTGAGTGAGTGAGTGACGTACACCGAGAGTGAGTGAGTGACGCACACCGAGAGTGAGTGAGTGAGTGAGTGACGCACACCGAGAGTGAGTGAGTGACGCACACCGAGAGTGAGTGAGTGACGCACACCGAGAGTGAGTGAGTGACGCGCACCGAGAGTGAGTGAGTGACGCGCACCGAGAGTGAGTGAGTGAGTGACGCGCACCGTGAGTGAGTGACGCGCACCGAGAGAGTGTGTGTGAGGGACACGCACCGAGAGAGTGTGAGTGAGTGACGCACACCGAGAGTGAGTGAGTGAGTGAGTGACGCACACCGAGAGTGAGTGAGTGACGCACACCGAGAGTGAGTGAGGGACGCACACCGAGAGTGAGTGAGTGAGTGAGTGACGTACACCGAGAGTGAGTGAGTGACGTACACCGAGAGTGAGTGAGTGAGTGAGGGACGTACACCGAGAGTGAGTGAGTGACGTACACCGAGAGTGAGTGAGTGAGTGACGCACACCGAGAGTGAGTGAGTGAGTGACGCACACCGAGAGTGAGTGAGTGACGCACACCGAGAGTGAGTGAGTGACGCACACTGAGAGTGAGTGAGTGAGGGACGCACACCGAGAGTGAGTGAGTGAGTGAGTGACGCACACCGAGAGTGAGTGAGTGAGTGAGTGACGCACACCGAGAGTGAGAGTGAGTGTAGAAGCACACCGAGAGTGAGTGAGTGAGTTTAGAAGCACACCGAGAGTGAGTGAGTGACGCACACCGAGTGAGTGAGTGACGCACACCGAGTGAGTGAGTGACGCACACCGAGTGAGTGAGTGAGTGAGTGACGCACACCGAGAGTGAGTGAGTGAGTGACGCACACCGAGAGTGAGTGAGTGAGTGAGTGACGCACACCGAGAGTGAGTGAGTGACGCACACCGAGAGTGAGTGAGGGACGCACACCGAGAGTGAGTGAGTGAGTGAGTGACGTACACCGAGAGTGAGTGAGTGACGTACACCGAGAGTGAGTGAGTGAGTGACGCACACCGAGAGTGAGTGAGTGACGCACACCGAGAGTGAGTGAGTGAGTGACGCACACCGAGAGTGAGTGAGTGAGTGACGCACACCGAGAGTGAGTGAGTGAGTGACGCACACCGAGAGTGAGTGAGTGAGGGACGCACACCGAGAGTGAGTGAGTGAGTGACGCACACCGAGAGTGAGTGAGTGAGTGAGTGACGCACACCGAGAGTGAGAGTGAGTGTTGAAGCACACCGAGAGTGAGAGTGAGTGTTGAAGCACACCGAGAGTGAGTGAGTGAGTGTAGAAGCACACCGAGAGTGAGTGAGTGAGTGTAGAAGCACACCGAGAGTGAGTGAGTGAGTGTAGAAGCACACCGAGAGTGAGTGAGTGAGTTTAGAAGCACACCGAGAGTGAGTGAGTGACGCACACCGAGTGAGTGAGTGAGTGAGTGACGCACACCGAGAGTGAGTGAGTGACGCACGCCGAGAGTGAGTGAGTGAGTGACGCACACCGAGAGTGAGTGAGTGAGTGACGCACACCGAGAGTGAGTGAGTGAGTGACGCACACCGAGAGTGAGTGAGTGAGTGAAGCACACCGAGACTGTGTGAGTGAAGCACACCCAGAGTGGGTGAGTGAAGCACACCGAGAGTGAGAGTGAGTGAGTGAGTGAAGCACACCGAGAGTGAGTGAGTGACGCACACCGAGAGTGAGTGAGTGACGCACACCGAGAGTGAGTGAGTGACGCACACCGAGAGTGAGTGAGGGACGCACACCGAGAGTGAGTGAGTGAGTGACGTACACCGAGAGTGAGTGAGTGACGCACACCGAGAGTGAGTGAGTTACGCACACCGAGAGTGAGTGAGTGAGTGACGCACACCGAGAGTGAGTGAGTGAGGGACGCACACCGAGAGTGAGTGAGTGAGTGAGTGACGCACACCGAGAGTGAGTGAGTGAGTGACGCACACCGAGAGTGAGTGAGTGAGTGACGCACACCGAGAGTGAGAGTGAGTGTAGAAGCACACCGAGAGTGAGAGTGAGTGTAGAAGCACACCGAGAGTGAGTGAGTGAGTGTAGAAGCACACCGAGAGTGAGTGAGTGAGTTTAGAAGCACACCGAGAGTGAGTGAGTGACGCACACCGAGTGAGTGAGTGAGTGAGTGACGCACACCGAGAGTGAGTGAGTGACGCACACCGAGAGTGAGTGAGTGAGTGACGTACACCGAGAGTGAGTGAGTGACGCACACCGAGAGTGAGTGAGTGAGTGAGTGACGCACACCGAGAGTGAGTGAGTGACGCACACCGAGAGTGAGTGAGTGACGCACACCGAGAGTGAGTGAGTGACGCGCACCGAGAGTGAGTGAGTGACGCGCACCGAGAGTGAGTGAGTGAGTGACGCGCACCGTGAGTGAGTGACGCGCACCGAGAGAGTGTGTGTGAGGGACACGCACCGAGAGAGTGTGTGTGAGGGACACGCACCGAGAGAGTGTGTGTGAGGGACAGCACCGAGAGAGTGAGGGACACGCACCGAGAGAGTGAGTGACTCACTCACTCTTGATGTGACAAATTACGCCTTCATTACTATGAGACTTTAAAACTCTATAAACGTACACTCAGAACCAAAAAGCACAGTACAACAGCTGCTTACTCATGTCCACCAAAATAATACCAAAATATACGCTTGCTTTATCGACTTCCAAAAAGCATTTGATTCTATTTGGCAGACAGGACTGTTCTACAAAGTTATTGAAAGTGGTGTAGGGGGTAAAACATATGACATCATTAAATCAATGTATACTTGCAATACGTGCAGCATTAAAATTGGTAAGAAAATAATAGAATTCTTTAACCAGGTGTGGCGCCTTCGCCAGGGTTGCAATCTGAGCCCTGCACTCTTCAATATTTACAGTAACGAATTGGCCACTATTCTAGAAAAATCCTCAGCCCCTGGTGTTAGTCTCCACAATGCAGAAGTTAAATGCCTACTCTTCGCAGATGACCTATGCCTGCTGTCACCCACAGCACATGGCCTACAGCAGAGCCTGGACCTGCTAGAGCAGTACTGCCAGACCTGGGCCCTGGCAGTAAACTAAAATAATGATTTTCCAGAGAAGATCCAGATCTCAGGGAATTAGACCAAAGTTCTCAATTGGTACAAAATATATAGAGTACTGTACACACTACAATTACTTAGGTTTAAAAATAAGCTCAACTGGACACCTTAATGAGGCAGTGAATGAACGGAGAGAGAAAGCACGCAGGGCATTCTACGCCATTAAAAAACAAATTCAAATTGAAATACCTATTCAAATTTGGCTAAAACTCATTGAATATGTCATTGAACCAATTGCACTTTATGGTAGCGAGGTGTGGGGGGTACACTTGCCAAACAAGATTTCATCAAATGGGACAAACACCCCATTGAAACCCTGCATGCAGAGTTCTGTAAGATTCTCCTACATGTCCAGAGGAAAACTACAAACAATGCATGCAGGGCAGAATTAGGCCAATATCCACTAATAATAAAAACTCAAAAAAGAGCAATTAAGTTTTGGAAACATCTAAAATACAGTGACCCCCTCTCATATCATTACCAAGCCCTGCAATGCCAAGAGCTAAGCAAAGAAAAGAGTCACCTCATCCAGCTGGTCCTGGGGCTGAGTTCACAAACCTGTTCTGCTAACGCACTGAAGCCTCAGGACCAGAACATCCAAACCAAATTACAACACAGCCAAAACAAAACTATATTACTTATTGGGAAACACAAACACAAAGCAAAATGCAGTGCTATCTGGCCCTAAATCGACAGTACACCGTGGCTAACTATTTGACCATGGTTACTGATCAAAACCTTGAAAAAGTACAGGCTCAGTGAGCACAGCCTTGCCATTGAGAAGGGTAGACACAGGAAAACCTGGCTCCCTGTAGAGGAAAGGCTGTGCAACCACTGCACAACAGCAGAACCTGAGACAGAGCTGCATTTCCTGACAAATTTTCAAAAATATAAAACAATTAGAGAGTGTCATTTTCCCAAATTTGAAACCCTTATTCAAGGTTTCAAAGACCTCTCTGATGAGGATAGGCTGCCCGTCCTGTTGGGGGAGGACGCAGAGAGCTGTGGGTTGGCAGCGCATTACATTGCTGCCTGCCATAAGTTGAGGGACAGTGTCTGACAGACCAATCAACCTGCACATGTACTCTACTGTATAGTTATTTTGACCCTTGGTTATTGTTGTTACTGTTGTCCCGTTGACAATTTTGATTCTCATTTGGATTTTTAAAATGTATTTATTTTAATTGTATTTTTTATATTGTAAACATCCAAAATAAGCTTTGGCAATATGTACATTATGTCATGCCAATAAAGCAAATTGAATTGAATTGAATTGAGAGAAAGAGACTCAAAGAGACACGCAGAGAGAGAGACTCAAAGAGACACGCAGAGAGAGAGACTCAAAGAGACGCAGAGAGAGAGAGAGAGAGAGAGACTCAAAGAGACACGCAGAGAGAGAGAGACTCAAAGAGACACGCAGAGAGAGATACTCAAAGAGACACGCAGAGAGAGAGACTCAAAGAGACACGGAGAGAGAGGGACTCAAAGAGACAAGCAGAGAGAGAGAGAGACTCAAAGAGACACGCAGAGAGAGAGAGAGAGACTCAAAACAGAATATGAATTGGCTGATTATCTCTACTCTGTCAGAGATACGAAGCAGAGACAGATCCTTACCAAGTACAGGCTGAGTGACCACCGATTGGCAATAGAAACCGGCAGACATAAAAAGACATGGCTACCCAAAGAGGAGCGTGTATGTGGTCACTGCATGACAGGGGAGGTAGAGACAGAGATGCACTTTCTCCTTTACTGTGATAAATATTCCTCACAAAGAGACTCATTATTCACAGAAATTACTACATATATTCCAAATTTTTACAAATTGAACCCAGAGGAAAAACTAAGAATACTCATGGGCGAAGGAGCAATGGCTCCTCTTGCAGCCAAATATGTATTTTCCTGCCATAGCCTGAGGGACACTGAATAATAACATCTGCATAGTAAACAGTAACTTACTTATTATTACTATTATTGTTATTACTATAATTATTAATGTTTACTGTAGACTGTTACCATTTTATTGTATTTATTTTTGTATTATTATTTACTACCATTTTATATTATTATTTGCTATCATTTACAATTTTGTTACAATGTATATTGTATACATTGTTGCTTTGGCAATATTGACACAATGTTTTTCATGCCAATAAAGCAGCTTGAATTTGAATTTGAAT